>NC_056732.1:1661401705-1661404205 GCF_019279795.1 Protopterus annectens
AGACTAACAGGATTTCTTAGTGTGCATTTTCTGAAGGATATGAAGTCTGAAACTCAAATGTGTGTCATTATTTATTTATTATTTATTTTATTTTACGTTTGTTGACTGAGATAGTCCAACTGGATACACGTCCATTTTCAGCGGAGGCTCGGGGAGAAAAGCTCCAAACTTACAAACAGATAAAGATAAGCAAGTTACAGTATATGCACAAACATATTGTATTAACATTCAAGTTACAGTCTCACATTTCAAGCCTATGAAGAATACAGTTTATATTCAGAAATATATACAAATATGTTACAGTTTCTCTTATCAAACCTATAGGTGCAGCTATATACAGAGTATCTGCAGAGATGTTACAGTTTCTTTTTTCAAACATTTTAGTGTAAGAGGCAAGTCGTTGTGAATAAAAAATTGCAGGGATATGGAAGTAGATTAGGCTTTAGTCAGGGTTAGGGCAAGGACATAACCAGTGAGTTTTTAAATACTGAGTTAGATTTTTTTTTTTTAACTGATTAAGGGAGGGGTTCAGAGTAAGGTCAGATGGGAGCGAATTCCAGGTTTTGCCTACTGAATTTGCAAGCAAAGATTCTCCAGGTAGGTTGTTAGCTTTGACAGTGTGAACCAAAAGTTTTGTAGTGGAACGAAGTGGCCTAGCGTTTTTGTAGGGATGGATAATGTTTTTTTAAGGGAGGGCATTTTTTCTGGATGGTTAATAACCTTGAATGCCACAGTAAAGTTGATTATATTGAATTAGCCTGGGGAGTTCTAGCCATCCTAAGAGGTTTAGGTTTTGACAATGGTGTGTCCTGTAGGGTGTTCCTGTGGCAAACCTGGCAATTTGATTGTAGCAGTTAGAGAGTTTGCTAAGATCAGTTTTGTTAAAGTTAGTGAGTATTGGCGAGGCATAGAGAAGAGTTGAAAGCAGATGGGTACGGGCAATGGCAGTCCTAGCTACAGGGGTAAGAAAAAGTTTGTTTTTGTATAGGGAGCCAAGTTTTTTATTAACGGTTTTAATAGTTTGGTTTACGTGCATATCATATTTGAGGTTGTTGTCTATTATAATACCCATGAGTTTGGTATACATATCTGGTGAGATTATGGTCCCATTGTTAGATGTTACAGTAAACGAAGGTTGAGAGGATTTGCGAGTAGGGGGAGAAGAGCAATAGCTTTGTTTTATTGGGGTCTAATATCAGCTGTTGATTAGAGATCCAGTTTTCCACTGTATTAAAGGTTTTCTGGGTTAAACTACGGAGATCTGTAGGGGGAGAGGCTGAGCAAATCAGGGTGGAGTCATCGGCATATTGTATACAGGTTGTGTCTGGGATTAGAGTGTGGAGGTCAATGATACAGAGGGAGAAAAGAAGGGGACCTAATATGGAGCCTTGAGGGACACCAAGGGTAATGGGGAGAAGGGTAGAGAGTTTGTCCAGCCAAAGGACAGCCTGCTGTCTTCCACTAAGATAAAATTGAAACCATTGTATGGCATGGTTGTTTAGGGATATTTTCTTTCGGCTAAGTAAGAATAGCGGGTGGTTAACCATGTTGAAGGCCTTGGAAAGATCGAGAAACAGGGCAGAAGGTAGTTTGTTGTTGTTACGGTTGGAATTTATGACATTAGAAAAGGAGAGGAGGGCTGTGGTGGTACTGTGCTGTGGTCTAAATCCATGCTGGGTGATGGCCAGAAGATTATGTTGAATAAGGTAGTATATGAGTTGTTTATGGATACACTTTTCCATAATTTTAGCTAGAAGGGAAAGGATAGCTACTGGTCTACAGTTTGACAGCTCAATGGAGCTGCCTCCTTTGTGGGGTGGTATGACATGTAATATTTTCCAGACAGAGGCTTCAGTTATGGTTCTGTTTATCAAAACAGAGACAGGGAATGTTATAACATCAGCAGTAGTCTGCAGGGAGGAGGTCATCTGAATGGGTGGTTGGTTTGAGGTTTTTTAATTAGGGCTCTAATAACTTAAATTGGAGCTTTCTGGAAGCTGAAGGAGAGAATGTCACTGGGTTTAGGGGTTTCAGCATTAGGGCAAGTGGGTTATTTAGTAACTTCAATCCTCAGTGATTTGACAGAAAATCAAAATTTTATGAGGTACAGACCAAACAAATGAGGCAAAAATCTATCCATTCAGGGAAAATCTGGACAGATAAGAGGTATGCATGGTAGTGATGATGGAGTAAAGTGACAAAGTACAGTTGTGTAAAATCTTACCATAACAGTTGATGTCCTTCTCTTCTCTAGTATTCGGTACAGAAGTGATGTATTGCCAAGGACAGCCCATTACTTGGCCAGTATAAATAAGCTTAAAAGAGATCTTGGTTCTGTTGTACATCACATTTATGATCCCTGCACAGAACACTGATAATAAAAGGAGACTTACAGATGCAACTACCTAGAACTGTATTGCTCCAGAAGAGAACCGTCCTGATAGGAGAAAGGAGTCCATACACATCCATTAGGAAAAAAATGCAGAATAAGCAAGAGGGG
>NC_056732.1:1661409205-1661469744 GCF_019279795.1 Protopterus annectens
GGGGGCTGGAGGGAGGGTAACCAGGACTGCAACAGTGAATACACCTGAACATCTACATTTACGGTAAGTGTACACAACTGTACTATGTTCTTCGTGTTTCACTGTTGCAGTCATTACATTTGGGTAGATTCCAAAGCTATGGTTGGGAAGAGGAATTTAGATAGCATTAGGATCAGCTATAAGGCCCTGCAGGACTGCAGTGGCAAAGCCAGCTCTGGATTTAGAGAAAATTAGAAAATGATAATGCTTGGAGAAAGTATGTACAGAACTCCAGGCAGCAGCTTCTAGGATGTCCCTGGTAGGGTCGCCTCTGAGAAAGGCTGTAGAGGTAGTTGCAGCCCTGGTGGAGTGAGGTCTGATCCCCTGTGGGATAGGTTTTCCATGGTGCTTATAGCTGAAATGAATGCAATAGCCTATCCATTTAGAAATGGTTTGCTTTGAAATAGCCTTCCCCTCTACCCCTGCAGCAAATGCCACTAACAGTTGTTCAGATTTCCTCTGAAATTTAGTCCTGTCCAAGTAGAATCTAAGTTGTCTGTGCACATCTAAGGAATGCAGTATCCGTTCCCCTTTGTTCTTTGGATTGGGGAAGAAGGTTGGCAAATGAATGGACTGATTAAGAGCCACACTGAATACCACCTTGGGCATGAAGGATGGACTTGTTCTGAGGGACACCCTGTCCGCATGAAAGATGATGAAAGGCTCCACTGCCATAAGGGCTTGTAATTCAGATACCCTTCTTGCTGAAGTGATTGCTAAAAGGAAAGCTGTTGTCCAAGAAAGAAATTTTAAGTCTGCAGTAGCAGCTGGCTCGAAAGGAGGTAGAGTGAGTTTCTCCAAAACAAAGTTAAGGTCCAAGGCTGGGGTTGGAGCTCTCCTGGGTGGTCTCAAATTTATGGCCCCTCTGACAAACTGCTTGAGCAGTGGGTGAGAGAAGACGGGAGGTTCTGTGTTATAATGAGCTGAAATGGCTGAGGCATGAATTTTGATGGAGGAAAAAGACAGGACCTTGTGAAGCATCTCAGTTAAGTATTGTAAAATCTGCGGTAAATTGGGCACTGCTGTGCTCATCCCTTGAGATTGGTTCCAGGCACAGAATCTTTTCCATTTTTCAGCATACGATTTTCTAGTACTAGGCCTCCTTGCCTTTAAAATGATATCCATCACAGGTTAACTGAGGGATGGTAAAGGAGAGATTAGGTAATTAGCCAGGCTGCTAGGTTCAGTGTTAGAAGCTGAGGATGCAGAATCTGGTTCTCCTGCTGAGACAACAGGGAAGGAGTCTGAGGCAGGTGCCATGGGGATAACCGTGACACACTGTGCAGGACGGGGTACCAGTGTTGGCGTGGCCAGTCTGGTGCAATCAAAATCATCCTTGGTTTGTCCTGTTTGATTTTTAGTAGTACTTTGGAGAGCAGAGGCAGAGGGGGGAAGGCATAGACTGATAGGTTTTTCCAGCTGAAGGAGAAAGCATCCACTTTCCATACTTGTTTGTGGGGAGTCCTTGTGCAAAATTTGTCCAATTGACAGTTCTGGGGAGAGGCAAACAGGTCTATATCTGGGCTCCTCCATTTGTTTGTCAAAATGTTGAAAATCCTTGGTTCCAGTTTCCAGAGTCAAAACCACATTGCAAAGTATGTTTTCCAACCTGTTCAGCTGAATGCAATAAATCCTGTAATTCCTTATTTTCAGCACAATTAGGAAACAACATAATTTTCTGTTTAAGCAATCCAATAACATTCTGTTGATACTTTAACATATGAAACTCCATGAGGTTTCTGCTTAGTCCGTCTGCCAGTGTATTTAATTTTCCTGGCAGGAATTGAGCTTGAAGGTGTACTTGGTAGCTCATGGCTGTGCTCCACAATGCCATGGCTAGTCTGCAGAGGGGGTAAGAATGTGTAGCCCCCTGCTTGTTTATGTACCACATAACAGTGGTGTTGCCCGTCTTTACCATTAATTGTCCTGGAAGAATGTGGTCCTTGAAGGCTGTCAGAGCATTCTGTGCAGCTAACATTTCTTTCTGATTGATATGCAGGTGCATTTGACTTGGGTTCCACTTGCCCTGAATGCACTTCCCTGCCAGGTGAGCCCCCCCCCCCCATGCCTAGTCTGATGCGTCTGTTGTTAGGGTTTGGGCGGCAGGGCTGGTGTGAAAGGTAGTCCCTTGTTTTGGTGGCAGGCCTCTGCCCACCAAAGGAACTCTAGGTGTAGGCAAGGTATGATAGGAATCATTACTTCTAGATCCTGAGAATGTTGACACCATAGGTATTTTAGATACCACTGTAGTTTCCTCATATGCAGTCTTGCATAAGGAATTAGAAGAATGCAGGAGGCCATGAACCCCAAGGCTTGCAGTATTTGTCTTGCAGATAGCAGGGTTTTTGTGGCCACTTGTTTGAAGTAGGTTGTTAAATGAATTTGTTTCTCTGGCGTGAGGAAAGCCATCTGGGAAGTTGTATTCAAGTTTGCTCCCAGGAATATAATTTGTTGACAGGGTACCAGGTGTAATTTCTTTTCGTTTATGGTGTACCCCAGACAAGTTAGAACCCTTTGTACAAAGGCCAGATGATTCAAAAGCATGTCCTGGCTTTCTGCCTGAATTACATAATCATCCAGGTATGGGTTTATTTGAATATTTCTTTGCCTGCAAAATGCAATAACTGGAGCTAAGCACTTTGTGAATAGCCTGGGTGCAGTAGATAAACCAAAGGGCAGTGCAGAGAACTGATAGTGCGCGTAGCCTGCTTTGAATCGTAGGCATCTTCTGCAAGATTCCCTGATTGGGATGTGCAGGTATGCTTCTTTTAAATCTAGTGTTGCCAAACAGGCATCTTTGCCTAGCATAGGAAGCAACTGGTGAAGAGTCAGCATCTTGAATTTTGGAATCTCAAAAAAGGTGTTTAGAGTAGACAGGTCCATAATAGGACGCCATGAATTGTCTTTTCTGGGTACCAGGAAAAGTCTCGAGCAGAAACCTTGTCCCTTTTCCTCATCTGGTACCAATTGAATAGCCCCCATGCTTAAGAGAGAAATAATTTGTTTTGGGGCCTCTGCCCACTTATTTGGGGGTAGGTCTGGCCATCCGCTTGGTGTTTGCAATGTGTGGAACTGAAATCTGTATCCCTGGGACACTATATTTAAAACCCATTTGTCCTGGGTAATAAGTTCCCAGTTCTTTGCATGAAGAGCAATCTTTCCCCCCAAAGAGGCAGTCAGTTGATAAGTGCTTGGAAATTTTAAAAGGAAGTCATTGAGACAGTTTACCATAGGGGGAGTCTTATTACTCCCAGATTTGGAAGCAGAGCCCCCCCCCAATTCTCAGTCCTGTGTGTACCCTGGGACTGCAGCCTGGGTGGTCTGCTGGATCTGGGTTTGGACTGAGAAGGTCTGGAAGAGGCAGGAAAGGACCAATTCTTGGAAGGCCAATGTCTACTAAATCTTGGAGGTTGTAGTTGTAAAAAATATTTAACAGTCTGCATAGATTTAGCCTTTTCTTCCATCTTTTTAAGAACTTCTTCTGCCTTGTTGCCAAACAGGCGGTCCTGGTTTAGGGGAGCATCCAGTAATTTTGCTTTAACATGATCTGGTAGGGATTGCTCCTTAAGCCAAGCATGCCTTCTAAGTACAGACCCAATTACAGCAGCCCTGCAAGATGGCTCTAGAGAGTCAAAACCACATTGCAAAGTATGTTTTCCAACCTGTTCAGCTGAATGCAATAAATCCTGTAAATCCTTATTTTCAGCACAATTAGGAAACAACATAATTTTCTGTTTAAGCAATCCAATAACATACTGCTGATACTTTAACATATGAAACTGGCAGTTTAAGGCTCTAATGGCCAAAGTTGCAGAAGTATATACCTTCTTACCCCATCTATCCAGTGCCCTGGATTCTCTATCAGAGGGGGTAGGATTTCTGGCAGTAGTAGCTTTAATGCCCTTGGGCCCCTGTGAAATGGTCTCAGGATCCGCAATAGGATTTTTGAAAAGGAACTTGTGAGAGTCAGGGACCCTGTAATATCTATCAGGTTTCCTGGGAGCAGGAGGTAAAGAGTCAGGGGCCAAGACTAGATTCTGCAAATGCATCATCAACAATGTCTAGAGCAGGAGTTATGGGAGTAAGAAATCCCTAGGCCTCTTTTTAGAATCAGAGAAATCCTGACTTTCCCAAGGAAAATGCTCCCTGGGGGTATGCAAGGTTTCACCAAAACAGAAATCCTCGGGGGGGGGGGGGGGGGCAGAGGGAATGGAGTCCTCAGCATCAGAATCCTCATAGGTAGACAACGGTAAATCCTGGTCTTCAGAGGAAACAGAAAATTCAGAATCCTGGTCGGAAGTATCATAAACAAAATCAGTCCTAGGTCTCTTAGAGGGGGAAGGCTGGCTTCCCCTGATTAGAGAAATAAGGTCTTCAGCCATTCTTATCATCTGTTTTTTAGACAGAGAGGCCTGACCATGCAGTCTGGGTGTCAGTTTTTTAGGTATGGTTCGAGATTTAGGCCTTGAAGAAGAAGATGGCGTCAGTTTGATACGCAAGTCAGTAGGCCTGAATACACCCTCAGAAGCTGGTGCCTGCACAGCGGCTCCGGACCCATCCGAGGTAGAGACATCCTAAGGTTCCACAGTTGAAGCATCTCACGGCATACCGGACTCCGAATGGGTCTCAGTAGAGGCCTGAGAATCAGAAGTAGTGGGTATCAGGGGCTGTGAAAGCAACTCACTGAGTACCAGTGAACTGGCGACTGGCTTAGGAGAAGCGTCGTCGGCAGCTTTGGACCTATGCAGCCTGTCTCTGTCTTTATCTTTGCGTTTTTTCGGAATGTCAGTAGTTGGATGGCTGGCCAAAGACATATCAGTATAATTGAACTGAGCACCAAAATATTTAGAAGCGTAAATATACTGACTACGGATAGTTTGTGGTTTAAATAAGGCACAAAACCGACAGTGAGGTACTTTGTGGTCAGGGCCTAGGCAAGGAATACAGTACAAATGAAAATCTTTATGAGGTGTTTGCTTTCCACAAGTAATGCAATTATTTACTTTTACTGACATCGGTTAATAGCAAGAAAAAGTTTCCCCAAAGGGGTACTTAGCTTTTAGTTGAAGACTTCGGTTCTGAAACTCGAAAATGAAAATTTCAGGAGTCGGCCGACCGGCACTTGCAAACTGCTTTTGCTTCGGGCACCGCACGGCAAGAAAGACTGATGTAATGACATCGGCTGCATGTTTTATACCCCTGATGACCTGACGTCATGGAAGAAGGGACAGCAACCGGTGCAGGACCCAAGACTCTGTTAATCAGGCCGACTGAGGGCTACCTGCAAGCAGATAACCCAAATGTAATGACTGCAACAGTGAAACACGAAGAACATCACTAGATGTCAAAACCTTACTACTTAATAAATGCAGAAATAATATCTGCCAAACTAAATATCAACACCAAGAAACATATATATATATATATATATATATATATATATATATATATATATATATATATATATATTAGGTCTCTACATACCACAAGGGATAATATCCCTAAGCTAGAAAAAATTCTACACTGGTGTAGCAATAACTTACCCCAGGAAACACTTATAATGGGTGATCTCAACATAGACTGGTCAGATTGCAATTCTCCTAATCCCAAGCACTGTATAAACCTATATGGCTTCTCACAGCTCATCCAAGGACCCACCAGAATTAACAAATCCTCCAACAGACAGTCCAGTTTAGACTGGATGTCAACTAACAGGCCAGCCCTTTACCCCTACTCAGGTTGTCTCCCAGACTCCCTCAGTGATCACTATCCCACTTATTTGATCAGAAAAAGAACAAACCCAATCAAAGAACCTATTCTACTACAAATAAGAAACAAAAAGGAACTTAACCCCAACAAACTTGTAGAAATGTTGAAACATTGCAATTGGACAGCATTGAAACAACTATCTCTTCAAGATGCCATTAATTACTTCAACACTACTTTGCTCTTCATCCTAAACTCCCAAGCGCCCACTAGACAAATACGTGTTAAATCTAACTATGCCCCATGGCTAAGAAAAGAAACACTAAATCTTCTCAAATGTAGAGACAAAGCTTGGTCTCACTGGAAATCAAATAAATCCCAAACCACACAACAACCTTATCAGGAACTCAGAAACAAAGCTAAAAAACAAATTAAAATAGATAAAGTTAACTACTCCACAGAAATACGATCCAAGCACCAGAAAAATTCTGGTCCACTATAAACAAGATCCTTCTACCAGGGAAAACAGGAACACCCTCTCCCACCACTACCAACAACTCAGACAATATTGCTACTCAATTTAACAAGTACCTTACAGAAACCATCCTAGAACTATCCAAGAGTCAAACTCCCTCAACAACCAAACCCTTCATCCCCACAAATAATACCTCACTAGTATTCTCTCTCCAGCCAGTAGCAACTGATACTATCAAAAAGCTACTGAAGAAATTAAAACCCACCATACTGGTTGCAGACGGTTTACCTGCTGAATACTTACAGTTAACAGCAGAAGGTATGGCATATCCTGTCTGTTTACTAATTAATAGATCCATAGCTGAACACCAGGTCCCTCCCATCTGGAAAACCTCCTATATCGTTCCCCTACATAAAGGTGTCCCATCCACAGAACTAAATAACTATAGACCAATTGCAATATTGTCTCCCCTATCTAAAATACTTAAGAGTAATTCATAAACAGATTGCCAACTACCTACTCACTAACAATCTTCTAACTAATACCCAACATGGTTTCAGACCATACCATAGCACAACCACCGCACTAATGTCTTTCACTTACACTGTCAACTTTCACAGGACTAATAATAATCACGTCTCTTCTATCTTCCTAGACCTGTCAAAAGCCTTTGATATGGTCTCACATACTAACCTACTTAATACCCTCACTGAACTGCATTTCTGAAAACCAACACTTGCATGGTTCTAAGACTACCTCACAGGACGGCAGCAAGCAGTTTCCTGGCAGCAAACTCTTTCTCCCCTACCACCAGTCACCCTTGGAGTACCTCAGGGTTCTATCTTAGGTCCACTTCTATTCTTTATATTTACTAACAACCTCCATCTAGCAACCACTCATGCATCTCTCATCCAATATGCAGATGACACCACAGTGACTTGATCTGCACCCTCTCTGTTGGGGCTTCAGAATCAAACTCAAAAAGCCTTTCATGAAGTTGAGTCCTGGCTTACAAATGCTAACCTACTCTTAAACCCTAAAAATACAAACTAATAGTCTTCCTCCTTAACAAAGCTGCATCCCCCTCTTAACACTTTCTTCATTACCTCAACTAACAATACCTTCGTCACCACACACTAAACTTTTAGGAGTAGAACTAGACTGCAAACTCAAATTTGATATTCACATTTCCCAGACAGTGAAAAGGGTAAATAAAAAAACGTGGTACTCTGTAAAGGAATAAACACTACTTTACCAAAGAAAGCAAAATAGCCATTGCACAAACACACTTAATCTCCACATTATCGTATGCAGTCCCCATCCTCATTAATCTCAAGAAAACTGAATTACAAAAACTTGAATCCTGCTACAATAAAATTGTAAGATATGCCACAAACTCACCAGCTAGACTGCACCACTGTCTTGCACTGAAACAACGTAACTGGTTAGAGCTCCCCCGACTCCTAAAATATACTCAATTAACAATGGCCCACAAAATCTGGTCAGAGCCACATAAAATACCAGCATTACAAACTGTTCTTCAACCCTATGTTACCAGCAGACCACTCCAGTCCTCATATAAACAACAACTAAAGGGGGAGGGTGGCCCAATGGTTAAGGTGTTTGCCTTACAAACACAAGGTGCAGGGTTTGAGTCTCACAAGGGATAACTGGCTAGGCTTAAAATGGCTCGCAAGGGCAGTTAGCTTAGTACTAATCTATGAACCTATGAACCTATATCCAAAAACCAAGCAGGAGACTCCCTATTTGCGAACTACATAGGTAAAATCTGGAATGAACTACCTGTAAACATTACCTCTATACAAGCCTTACCTATTTGTGAACTACATAGGTAAAATCTGGAATGAACTACCTGCAAAAATTACCTCTATACAAGCCTTACCACTACTTAAATCTAGCCTAAAAAATCATCTCCAAAGTAAATTACTCTGCCCATGCTCCAACCCGGGCTGATATATAGCAACCAACTCTCAACTGCTCCTGCCTAACGTAAATCACAGAAACTAAGATCATTATTAACATCACAATGTGACCTACCTCAAACAACATTCTTCCACTGATGGCTAAATTCAACAGCAATACACTATGATATCTCACATATACCACAATATTATTCTCATCATAGCTCTCTATATTCCACGTCCCTGCATAAAATTCCTCTAATTTACTAATGGCACATTCACTACTATCTCCCATAACATATTGTATAACATTCTATATACTACTTTTACGTGCTAAGTACTGATTTATATTTCATCACATTTAAGTTTTGACCTTTGATGCTTTGTATTACTCCATTCATGACAATTCTTTATTCTTATTTGGTTTGTCTACTTAATAAGTGGAGCTTTTCTCCTTCTTGTATTGATGTGTATGTAATCACATTTAAATCTTGTATTGATTTGTATGTAACTGGAGCTTTTCTCTCCGGGGCTCCGCTGAAAAATGACATGTGTCCAGTCCGACCATCCCAGTAAACACTCGTAAAATAATTAAAAAAAAAAATTAAATAATAATAATAATAATAATAATAAAACAAGCAATGAGATTTGGTCATTACCAGTATGGGCCAGTTTTGCACCCCACCAACTGTAATGTCCTCTATGGTCAAATGACCACAACTATAACCCTTAGACTCTTAGGGCAAAAAACAAAGCCTACAATAATAGGATGACAAGGGCACATAAATGGAGGCATATTTTACATTTTGCAATTACAAATTTAGAAAGTTGATACAATCACAGATTTTTGCCGTGACATGCATTTTTTCTGAAGGACATGAAGTCAGAAATTCAAATGTATATCATTAATTAGTGACTTCAATACTCAAAAATTTTTCAGAAAACCAAACATTTTATGAGAAGCAGGTCAGAAATATGAGTCAAAGATCTGGACATTCTGCAAAAATCTAGACAGTTGAGAGAAATGCTGCAAATCATTCACATACCGCATAAGAATGAATTCTGAATCAACTTTGAATACATCAGTATTCAGAAGCTGTGCAAAGGCTTACCTACTAAAATTGAGTGATGACCTAGATAATTTCAAAAAAAAAAAAAAAACTTCAATCTTGATTACCCCAGCATACCTCTCTAGTGTCCAAACTTTTGCAGCATGTCCAGATTTTTGCCTCATAGTTTTGGTCTGTTCCACATAAATTTTGTGTTTTTTCTGGCAGATCAGTGAGACACATTTGAGTTTCAGACTTCATGTTATTCAGAAAATGTATGCTAATGCAAAACCTTTAAGTCTATCAAATGTTTAACTTTATAATGGTGATATTTAAAATGTATACCTATTATTGAGCCTTTGATCCCCCCCCCCACCCCATGCTTTGTCCAGATTTGTTATTCTAAGAGGTTGAGAGGTATGAACCACACTGCTTATGTGAAATCCTTAACTGGTAAGTTCTAAGCACATGTAAACAGTTGCATATATGCATTTGTCTCCCCCAGAAATGATTAAAATGCCAGATTCAAAAATAAATTCCCTGTAGCAGAACCCTAATATAAACAGGTGCTATAATAAAAGAAAAATCTTACTGCATGCAAAACAAAAAACAAATTAACTTTCAAGATACAGACATGCTTTTCTTAAACTGAACAAGGAACTCCAGACCCCAATGAAATTAAAAAGCCAAATATGAGATAAAAACAGCCACCCAGTTGAAGGATAACAATAAGGCATTCTTTAACTATGTTAGAAATCTCCCAAACAATGCCCAGCACTGAGTAGACTTATCAGGAAACGTTATTACATACTCAAATGCAGAAGCATTACAGTATACTTTCATAGGCAAGTACTAAGCCAGCTGCTCTTGTAGGCCATTTTAAGCCTAGCCAGTTTCCCTTTCAAAATGTGAGAATCAAACACTGTACCTTGTGTCTCTCAGATGAACACCTTTACCACAAGATGATCAATTTCAACAATTGGCTTAAGTATTGGTGTTATTCAAAGGGGATCCAATGCCTGTCAGCCTGGGAAGACATGCTCTACAAGCCACGATGCTTTGCTAGGGATGGCTTGCACCCATCACCCCTGGGCTTTCGGATATTGGCAAAGGCTCTTGCTTCCCCCATAGTGCCTTTTTAGGCAAGGCTCAAAAGACAAACCCACCTCCATAGGTATAACAAGGGATAAGAAACTAAGAGTAATGCTACTCAACGCCAGAAGTCTAAACCTCAAGATGCACGCACTCACTCTCCTTAGCATGGAGAACATAGATATCTGTGCAGTAACAGAAACCTGGTTCAAGGCTCCCGAGAGCACCCCAGCACTACCAGGTTATACCTCATACCATGCTTTTCAGCTCCAAAACTTGGACCGAACCACAAAAGGAGGGGGAGTATCAATATTTGTCAAAGATACCCACACCTCCAGGTTGATGGCACAGCAAGAAGCATCAGAGACTATCCATGTGCAACTAACAGTGGGTAAAACTGCCTTCCCGTTTATAGCCTGCTACAGACCACCCTCCCAAACCCAGAAACCCCACTCTGCCTTCCTGAGAACACTGGAAAATATGAAGGTCTCTCCAAACACCATTATATTGGGTGACTTCAACTACCCAAACATAGACTGGGAGCATTACTCTAGCTCCAACACCCTAGCCCAAAGGTTCCTAGAATTTATAAACTCAAATGCTATGGAACAACTTGTTACCACTCCCACAAGAGGGGGAAACATACTGGACCTGATCATCACCAACATCGGGATTCTATGCTCCAGACCAGAAGTGTATAACTCACTGGTAAGATCAGACCATAAACTAATCTCACTGGATATTCACATCCCGACCCCACCCCCTGCCCAGAAAACCACAGTGAAAAACTTCTCTAAAGCAAATTTCACACTCCTCAAAACCGAAGTGAAATCCTTCAAAGCCCCCGAGCCTGTGGAAAATACGGCCCAGACCGCAGAATCCTTTATAAACGCATTCTATGAACACCTTCAGGAATGCATGGATCATGCAATCCCAAATAAAACCAAGACCCAATCCTCCAAAGGCAGACGTCCTGTCTGGTGGACCCCAGCCATAAACAAACTATACAATAGAAGGAGGAAGCTACTACATGATAGAGCAAAATCCCAAAAAGGGAAGGCATCTCTGATCAGTATTAGCAAAAACTACGGCACTCATAAAATCTTCTAAGGCCAGCTTGAGAGAAAAATTGCACAGGACACTAAGGATAATCACAAGGCTTTCTTTAGTTATGTTAGGAACCTGGGTGGGAATTCCAAAATATGCTCAGAATTACTCCAAAATGACAAAAAATACATCGAATCCACAGACATTGCCAACATCCTAGCTGACAGGTTCAAAGCAAACCCCACCAAAGGGCAAATATCTATCCCAGCAGAGTGCTGCCCCCCTGACATCTCAGATGCTCAGGTAAGAGCCGCCCTCTCCAAAGCAAAAAACACAGCATCAATGGGACCAGACGGTGACCCGGGCTGAGTCCTACATGAACTCCAAGAAGAGCTAAACTCAAACATAAAACTACTGTTTAATCTCAGCCTTACTACAGGATATGTACCCAAAGAGTGGCGTACAGCAACAGTGGTCGCTCTCCACAAAGGTGGTGCCTCAACGGATCCTTGAAACTATCGCCCCATAAGCCTGACTAGCTTGGTCTGCAAAGCTATGGAAAGGATCATCATGGACCTCATAAATAAAGATATTGGGGACCTACAGACACTGGATCCTACCCAGTTCAGCTTTGTTAAGGGCAGATCCTGCCTCTTAAACCTGGTCGATTTCTTTGAAACAGTCACCAAGGCCATTGACGAGCGGAAGGTGGTCCACACAGCCTACCTGGACCTCGCAAAAGCCTTCGATACAATACCCCACTCGGGCATTATAGATAAGCTCACCAGCTTAAATATAACCCCCTATGTCACTAGATGGGTTGCAAACTGGCTCAAGGACAGAACCCACATGGTTAGAATTGCTGGAGCCATGTCAGACTCCAAACCAGTTACAAGTGGCATCCCACAAGGCTCAGTCCTGGGACCTCTCTTGTTCAGTATATATTTCTCGGAGGTACTGGCCAACACGGAAGGACTGTGGCTGACAAAGTTCGCAGATGACTGCAAACTGGGCGCCATAATCGACTCTCCAGCCGACACAAGCATCCTCCAAAAGGGCCTCATAGAAACAGACAACTGGTGCCAGAGCCAGGCCTCAAGCTAAACGCCAAAAAGTGTATAGTCATCCCCTTTGGCAAAAACAAAGTGCCCACAAATTACCACATAGGTGGTAATCCATTAAGTACAGAAGAAGTAATTAGGGACCTGGGGACCCAAGTTGATAGCAATCTCTCATTTGACAGCCACGTGGCCAAAGTGGTTAGAAATGCATTTGATATACCCCACCTAATCATGAAGGGATTCACATCTAGATCAGGGGAGGTCATCGTGCCTCTTTACTCATCCCTCATCAGGCCCATAATTGAGTACAGTGCCCCTTTTGGGATGTACCTTACCAGACACCTGCAGCAACTGGAAAGACCCCAAAAGTACCTCACCAAGAGGATCAAAGGGCTCAAACAGATGCCATATGCTGCCCGGTTAAAGAAACTCCAGCTCTACTCAGTAGCATACCGCCTGCTCAGAAGCGATCTGTGCCTGACGTATAAAGCCATGTCCAACCTGGAATTAATGGACATGCTGCACCTCAGAAAATCCAAATCCCATCGAGCTAGGCACTCGAGAGACTTGAACCTCAGCACTGAAATAAATAGGACATGCTGGAGGGACAGATTCATAACCCAGAGGCTCCCTTCACTCTGGAATAAAATCCCAGTCCAGGTTAGGCAGAGTCCCTCATTGACTCTCTTCAAGAGGAATCTTGATGAGTGGATGGGAGATCGTAGGTTTACCCCGGGTATCACTTCTGTGTCACTGTTAGACAGAGGCACAGTATACTACCCTCGAAAAAGGGCATAGCAAAATTAATTTAAAATGGGTGGCGAAAGCCAAACACACTCTGGCTAGGCTTATAAATGCCCTAGGGCGGATAGCCTAGTATGAACCTATGAACTATATCAACCCACACTTCCAAATATTTCCTGAGAGTAGAAGTTGATTGTTAACAGCTGTGGTGGAGGTTATGCTTACCTGACTGTATAGTCAGGTAATTGTGGAAGCGTGTAGTTGACATGGTTTCTTTCTGTTTGAGAGAGGGCATGGAGATATGTCTGGCAGAATATGAATTTGGCAGCAGATAGTAGCTAATGTTAATACAGAGGGAGGACACAGCAGGGCATCTGACCAGGTGCGCCATAGGGGTACTGACATGATTTCATCAGTCCGGAGTAGAGCAGCTGGAGTGGCTAGTGACCATATCGTTACTGGGGGTGACCTGCTACACAGCCACCACTGACATCAAATGAAGGGTTCCTGTCTACTGTCAGGGATGCACACAGATTACAGGGAAGTGCCCAACAGTATGTCATTGATTGACTGTTTCAGATAGGATAAGGATGTTCCAGGAGGAGCTTCCAGGTAGGCGTAACTATATCAATTGTTAAATACGTCTTGAATAGTTAAATACTAACTGAAAATGGAAAATAAAATATTAACAGCAAATACAATTTTCTATTTAACATTTTTAACTGTATTTATTTTGGGGAGAATACATCTTTGATAAAGTTAACACATTCAGGTTGATTATACACGGGCTTGGCCTGGACGTGTCCGCTCAAGTTCTTGTTAAAAGTATGGTTAATCAACATATAAAAGGCAATATTTTAAAATCCCATGTCTTAATCTTCATTGTGATGCTGGTGTCCTTACCTTTTGCTTAACTTCTTACAGAACCTTCATATGTATCGAGCAGATAAGCTAAACATTTTTTGTCACTACTGTTGAGGAGTTAAAAGACATTTTTATTTTCTGATGTGGGTGTCAGGACTGTTATGTGTACTGCTCTACTGTCTGTAATAGTGGCAGCACTGTTAATTTGTTAGCATATACTGAACTACAGCAGTGTAGTTATTAATTTATTCCTGTGTTTGTTGCTTATTATCATAGGTGATCCTGACAGGTGTGGGACATCTACCACCTGATGTTAGTATATCAACAGACTCTGATGATGATGGTGGCCAAACAGAGGCACAGAGGGTGAAGCTGACACAGAGGTTGACATTCAGCCATCATCTGTAATTCCATCAGACACAGCTAGAGGCTTACACCAACACATTCCAGGAAGGCCTCAAATATTGGACAGCTGGAGAGTGATACTCTCAGACTAGTGTGGCTACTGCGATTTCATTACCTGATGAGTATGGACATAGCCAAAGTGTGGCAAGGTGCCACACAGGAGGGTTGTTAGGGGGTGCTTGTAGGAGGGCCTGCTGTCCATCCTCTACCTGATGCAGGCTTGTCTTCCCATGCCACTCAACGTATGTTTAGGTTCATCATGGAGGCACAGGCATGTGCCAATAGCTACTCCAGAGCCATGTTTAGGGTTGTAGATGTTGCACGGGCTAACTTGTGTGACTGCCTCCACCATGTTACTGATTCTTTTGATCAGATGAATGACACATTGGAACAGGTGGTGTCTGTGATGGAATGTCTGCTGCGAGGAGGATGTCATCCACATAGGCGTAGGTCAGCAACATCATCTGATGTTAGATGACGTGGCCATGCCAGATTACACTTACATAGTGGGTCTACTTCCACTGCTCTTTAACTGGTTGAGGTATCCACTCCCAGACGTGGCAGACCATGGGGCTATGGTCCTGGCTGTCCTCATGAGGAAACGTCATCCAGCAGACATCATTCACATTCAGGCAGCAGTGGCAGTGCATGGACATGCCAGTCCAACTCCTGGCAGAATCAGGTCTCTTAGTCAGAATGACAACAATGAATTGCCAACTCAACCATGCTGGAGGTCCCATACACACACATACACACACCAGTTACTGTGCTCACCATGAGGCGTTAAGCTCATTCAGTCACACTGGTCATTTCTTACTTTAGCCAAATGTTCACCCGTTTCTCTTTCTTACCCACATACACTGTCTTATCTTTTGCGTCAGTCTAGGCTTCCTGCCCCCCAAAACACCCTGTGCAAATGATGATATCAGTGTCATATCCTTGTTTTGTATCATTTGAATTCAGGCATACATAAGTTTTTGTGTCTGATGATCAGGGTGCATATCTGCCTTAGTGCTTATTATATTTATGTTTGTGAGGCTGTTTTTCTAACTGTGCTCTTCACATATTTTGTTGTTGGAAAGTAGGATGGTTGACTGAATCAAAACATTTTTTGCATCAGAATGTTCTGAGGGTTATGAAGTCTGAAACTGAAATTTGTGTCATTACTTTCTAACTTCTCTCTAATGATTTTCCAGTACAAAAATAGGAAGACAGACTGAGGACATTCATTGACCATCAGTACTTTTCACAGGTATGGATGTATGAACCTTTGATGCCTGAGGACTATTACCTGATAGAGGACATATGTATTCACACACGTCTCTGCTGTCACATTTGAAAGTCATTGCTGTAAAAGACAATTAACTCTTACTTACTTACATTAGCAAGTAAGAACATGCAGAGGTATGCCATTTGTTTGTATTATTACCCAATTCTGGCTTAACACTACACGTTCAAGACTTATCTTGTAAATCCAGAAGTTGATACAGGTTTATTTCAGGGCAGAATCTGTCTGATGCCAGGAGTACACAACCACTACATGGGTAGGTAAAGGTTGTGAGCATTGCCTGGCATCAACTATACATATATGCATAGGATGAAGGTTTTAGCCCCTTAGGAATACATTCCCCAGTTAACTTTTTCTTTTTAGTTATCAGTAAACCAAGATAAAGCTCTAGGCGAAAGAAGGTAACCCAGTAGATACACTGGAATTGCCCACTTGTAAAATAGAGGCAAAAAGGTACTTAAACTGCCACTTTTTGTCTGCTTCAAACTTTGTATCTACCCAGAAAGGACACATCTGAAATCAGGTCTATGGAGTGTTTTTCCCTGCTAGATTCTAATAACTCCTAACAATTTGGCTATTTACACACTTACCCTGCAATCTTTAGCCTGGTGGGGGGGGGGGGGGTTCTAGCCCACTCCGTTCGCCATGCTCACTTCACTCCCTTCCCTGCCACCTATTCTCACCTGCCCCCAGTACCTCTACATTTATTCTACTACCTAATATAATAACAATCCTAACCTGCGTAGTTCTAAATCACATTACATCCTACCAGGGCTCCACAGTCACATGCCCCAACAACTTCCACTGTACTCTCTCAATACCCTACCTCAAACATTTACACTATAACTACACATCCCCTGCCACCAAAACCATCCTCCGAATACACAAACTCCATTACCAAACACCTAACACACTCAAAAATAAAATATCCCTAACATACCATAAGCAATTTACTATGTATATAAAACATATCCTAAACACACTCTATAAACTAACCCACGCTGGAGACATCCATCCAAACCCTGGTCCTCCCAAATCCAACCCAACCACAAACCCTAGTCCAAGCAACCCCCCCCCCCACAACTCAACTCCTAGCCAACAAGAAAACAACAGACCTACTTATAATGTCCCTAAACATCAGAAGCATATGCAATAAAATCCAAGAACTACATGCCAGAATAAGCATACATTCCCCAGATATTCTCTTCCTTACTGAAACCTGGCTCAAACCTAACATCAAAAGTGAGGAAATACTTCCACCTGAATACAACATCCTTCTCATAGACAGATTGTCCAAAAAAGGAGGTGATGTAGCATTGATATTTAAACACCACCTCGATATTCAACTCCTGAACTCATCTGCCCCTCACCACAACAATGAAAAAATCCTTTATGCCAATCTCAGACTAAACCCAAACAAAACAATATCATAGGATGCTATTTCGCACCAGAGCACAATATCACACCCCTAGAAAATCTCCTGAGCTGGGCTACTCTATCTCTATCCCAGGAAACCATCATTCACGGTGACTAACATCAACTGGCTATCCTGTAATAACAATCTCCTAACCATTCACCTTAATCTCCATGGGTTCACTCAACTCATTCAATCCACTACCCGAATCAACAAAAACCCTAACAATCATACCTTACTTGACTGGATCCTAGTCAACAAAGCCCCTCACTCTTACCTAGCAGGCTGCTTACCTGACAGTCCTAGTGACCACTCCCCCACTTTCCTAATTCGGCACTACACAAACAGTCTCAAGCCCATTATCTACAGGCAAATACAGAACAAGTCCAACTTCAACCCCAACTCCATCTCCTCCCTGCAAAAAATGAACTGGTCACCACTAAAATACCTCACCCTAGATGAGGATGCCCACTTCTTCAACAGTACCTTCCTCTTCATCTTAACCACCTATGCTCCTGTAAGAAATGCCAAAGTCAGATCCAGGCGTGCCCCATGGTTACAAAAGACCACCAGAACCTTAATGAAATCCAGAGATAAGGCCTGGGAGCACTGGCGACTAACAAAAAATAACTCAGATAGGCAATCATTCCTTGAACTGCGCAATAAAGCCAAAAAGCATATAAAATTAGACAAATCCCTCTACTATAAATCCACCCTAAACTCTACCAACCACAACCCTAAGTAATTCTGGTCCACTATTAACAATATCCTCCACCCAGGGAAGGTTGATACCCCCCAGCCGTCCATTCCCCCCTCCTCCAGCAGTACTGCTGAATCCTTCAACAAACACTTTACTAAAACTATAACATCTCTAAACAAACACTTCCCTACAACTGTCCCCCTACTCCTAACCTTAAGCCCCCCACTCCTCTTTTCCTCTTCACCACAGTACCTACCTCCAACATAAAAAGACTTCTGTCAAATCTTAAACTAACCAAACTCGCAGCTGACAACCTCACCTCTGAATACTTGAAAATTGCATCTGATACACTAGCCTACCCAATTTTAATTCTAATCAACCATTCCATAACAGAAGGCTATGTTCCCTCAATATGGAAAATATCCCACATCATTCCCCTCCACAAAAGCACTCCCTCCACTGACCTCTCCAATTACCGCCCTATTGCTATACTCTTCCCTCTCTCCAAGATACTTGAAAAATGTATCAACACCCAGGTCTCCAACTACTTCCTAGCTAATAATCTCCTCTCCAAAACCCAACATGGTTTCAGGCCATATCACAGCACTACCTCCTCTCTGCTCTCCTTCACCAACACTATATATACTTCATCACAAAAACAATGGCCTCTTCTCTACTTCCGTATTTCTAGATCTCTCAAAGACCTTTGACATGGTATCTCATGAGCTACTACTCTCCCCAACCTCTCCTTCTCACAACTAGCCTGCAACTGGTTGCACAGCTGTATACACGCATGCCAGCAATCAGTAATCTGGGACAAAAACACATCATGCCGCCTCCCAGTTACTCTTGGAGTTTCCCAAGGGTCTATCCTTGGCCCTCTGCTATTCTCACTTTTCACTAACAGCCTACATAACTGCCACCACACAAGCATCTCTTATACAGTACGCAGATGCTCTGCCCCCACTCTACCAGAACTACAACAAATCACACAGGAATCATTCTCTTCTGTAGAAAGCTGGCTATCCAATGCTCAGCTCCTACTCAACCCAAGTAAGACAAAACTTCTGTTCCAACCTTACAAAGCCACCCAAAACACCCCCCACTTCAACATTCTTGCCAAAGACAATACCATTATCTCCCCATCAGAACACACAAAATTACTTGGTGTGGAAATAGACAACAAACTTACATTTGACACCCACATATCTCTCACAATAAAAAAAGTTCACAAGAAACTTGGTGCATTATATCAAAGCCGCCAATTCCTAACCAAGGCAGCTAGAATCTCCATAGCCAATTCCCAGCTAATCTTCACCCGAGTCTATGCATTCCCCATACTTACCAACTTAGACAGACAGACCTATACAAGCTGGATGCTTGTTACAACAAAATTGCTAAATTTGCCACTGGAACCTCCTAATGCAGCCATCATTGTATCTCCCTTAAATAACTAAAATGGCTTGAACTCCCACAACTCCTTCACTTTAATCAACTCACCCTTGCTCATAAACTTATTAACCACTCCCTTAACATCCCTTCCCTTCAAACCCTTCTCCAACCCTATCACCCCACTAGGCCGCTAAGATCAACAACAAAAATCAACTCACTGTTATCAAACCCAAAATCTCAGCAGGAGAAGCCATATTTTCATGTACCATATCTAAACTTTAGAACAATCTTCCACCCTGTGTAACTACTCTACCTTCCAGCAGCCTTTTCAAGACTGCACTCAAATTCCACTTAAATTTGCACTGGCTTTGTCCTTGTTCTAATCCAGACCAACACACCCACCCTTACCCCCCCCCCCCACCTAGACTCTTAACCCAACTATACTACCGCCACTACTAACCACAGTCAGAAATAGCTAGTTGTCTTTACATATTTTAACATCTTGATTGACAACTTTACTAATATTATAAAAGACAAGAAACTCTTAACTTGCAACATTCTCTGTATATACTGTTGATAATTAATATCTTGTTACTGTATTAAAGCCAACAACCTGTAATGTTGTTTACTATTGCTGCAACCTTGTATCTATATCATGTACATGATGTGGAGCTTTTCTCCCCAGGCATTCGTTCAAAAAGGACTTGCGTCCAATCGGAATTTCCCGGTAAACAAATGAAAATAAATAAATAAGGTGGTGAGTGAGTGTGTGTGTGCTAGCTATTGCCTCTTAGCCAATGCAAGGTCATATTGAGCACGTCTACGTCTGCCTACACCCACAGCAGCTGCTGGTTCCCACTATGATTCCTCACCTATATGTGGGTGTGGTGACCTTGCCATTAGTGGTGGGATGAGTGCCCCTTCTCCTTGTTGATCTTGCTCTGATACTGTTTTCTCAGGATGATATGAAGCATGGAAAACATGATGAAGATTTCTGTACATGTACATGGGCTGTACTGCAGGGCTCCCCAGATGTGTCTAGGAACTGGAACAGTGACTTCAGCAGCCCAAACACATGCTCTATATTTCTAGTTTGAGTGTGCGCCTCATTCTGGCATTCTTCTGCAGGTGTGTATACATTTTTAATGGTCACCATCAGCCATGGTTTCAGTGCATAACCTGCATCCACCAGTAAATGGCCCTGTGGGATATCATCCCTACTAAATATCTGATACAGATGGGAGGTGTGCCATACATGTGAGTCATGGTAACTGCCAGGGTTGCCAGTACACACATTCAAGATGATTCCCTTAGCATTACACACAACTTGGCAGCTGATGGCATGAAAGTCTTTCTTAATTAAGTAAACCCTGCCGTGTTCCCCGGGTGGTGCCTTGATTTCTACAAGTGTACAATCTATTGCACCGAGTACTTCAGGGTAGTGTGCTACAGTGTAGAAGTCTTGTATTTTTGTGGCCCTGTCCTGAGGAGTATGGGGAAAATGTATTTGGTCACTGGAATGTTGGAGCATAACATTCAGAAATTGATGAAGTATCCTTTGTGCTGATGCCTGTGAAACCCTCAGCATGTCCCTGTTGGCCTCTAAAAGGTTCCTGTAGCTAAGAATCTAAGGGCTACACATACCTTTGTCTCCACTGGTATTTGTTCCCCTTGGTTTGCCCTGGGTCTGAGCTTTGGACGACAGAGGTTGCAGAGATCCTGCAGTGTCTGTCTATATACCCTGTAGCACCCTACAATTTCCACATCATGCAGTTTGTGATAAATGGGGTCTAAAAACTCTACTCCTTCTCCTTCTTGACCTTGGTCTATTATCAGCAGCAGCAGCATAAACTTCAGCCTGTTGCACATACACATGAATTAAAGCAACAGCAGACCCTAACATTATTTCTGTGTAGACTCCTTTCTGTGGCTGTATTCTAACAGGTTTTGGAATTTGTAGAGAAAACCAACACTGAGTCTACACAGTTGCTTTATAGCTTGTTGAATTGCTCCTCCATCATGGATTGGTTGATTACCATGCAATTCAGTTGTTTATGTTGTAATTTGCCACAATGTTTACTATGTTGAATCTAGATACTTATTGAATCTAAAATGGTGTGCTGTCGTATGCTCATCATGCCAAGATGTGCACATGCTCAGAGTGTAGACCATGTAGGGTTTATTAAATCCAGCATGACAGCTAAAAAAATATAAGAAATGGAAATGGGGTCAAACTATAACTTTGCAGGTGAGAAGGGCTTTATTGTTTATGCCTGAAATATCTGTATGAATGTACATGTGTAAAATGTATAAATAGGAATAAGCTGTTTAATAGAGTGGCTATGTTAAGTATAACTATAACCAAGTATATCTATATTACAGTGTCGAATGGGCTGTTAACCAAACGCCCTTTTATCAACGCATATTTAATGAAATACAAAAACCATGAATGGCCACAAAAGCAAATTTTTTCCCAGGGGAAAAAAATCACTTGGCCGTCATCGGAGATTTGTCCTTTCCTCCACTGTAGTGAGATCTCAGAGTTGGTATATTTAGTTAGGGGGTGGGGGGCACAGCCTCCCACATGGAGGGTGTGTGGGGTGAAGCCCCCACTTCGTATGGTCTGAAGTTTTTTTTTTGTATTGGCCAAGCGATTTTTTTCCCCTGGGAAAAAAATTTGCTTTTGTGGCTGTTCGGGGTTTTAGTAGTTTGCTGAATGTGTGTCGATAAAAGGGCATTCAGTTAACAGCCCATTCAACACCATAATAGACACATAGAAGGATGTCTCCATTTTTAGTTTTTTTTTTATTTCTATGTACAATGGTGTTCTTTAAGCTGAGTGTGTATTACAGACATCTTGCATTGTTGCGATTCATCAGCAAATTGTTTGCAACAAAATATAATATTTTCTCTCAGATGCAGTTTATACTGTTTCACTGCAAAACTGTTTCATTATATCAAAAATAGCTATCTATGCCTAGATGTATCATTAGTTATGAAACAGTCAAATAAATAAAACTATGACTTTACATGGAACCTGTGTGTCTGCTTGCTGGTTTATTTATATTGTAAAACAAATGAAATTACAATTTCACATGGAATATGTGTGTCTGTTTACTTATTTATGTATTCATGTATACAGTTATACTGGCTAGTTCCAATTAGGAAAAAAAATGATTACCTAGTGCAAAGGAATATACATGCAATAAAATCCATTAATTTCTTGAGATTTCATGACATTTCAGTTATAATTGAAGGCGTACCTCTCAACCTCATAGTGTATAGGGAGAAGCCATGACAGAAACGTTTCACTGGCTAAAGTATTTACCAAAGTCCAAGATAAAAGAGAAGAAGACTACCTTTACTCAAAAGTGTTACACAAGAACAATAAAGTACAAGTAGAAGACAGAGTTCATATGACTTGAAGATGACCAGTTACTCTCCAGGAAATACCCTCTACCATTTATCCCCCAACTATTACTAAAGAATGGTTTTCTTTAGAAAGAATGGAAAAGTTGAAATGAAAACCGGCACAGAGAGAAACAAACTGACACCAAGAACACACACTGTATGCTGGAAAAACAAGGAATTGACTCGAGTGATGAAACACAATTTATTCCACAATGTGACAAAACTCCACAGCATTAGCAGCACATACAAAATAAAATGTATACTCCACAGTGCAACTTGAAGTGAGACATTTCTAGAATCTCATCATTTTCTGATGTAGTTCAGTGCTTATTGTTCATTACTGGCATGCAGGATAACCACTGACTAGCTGTTACTTCTTTCAGCTGAATTTGGCGAAGCTAAATACCTAAGTGATTTAACAGATAACAAGTTTTCATTGTGTGCAGTGTAGATACCCACAGAATGGAAAAGTTTCCAATAGGTCGCAGTATATCTAGCAACGTAAACTAACATTACTGACTCTAGACTTGTTAAGGATTGCTAATGTTAATTGCGACATTTGTACTGATTTAAGTAGTACTAAGAGTACTGAATTGGTTTGCAGTTGTTAGTTGCAATATGTTACTGTAATAGGTGGTACTCTGGCCACAATTATAGCTGCTACTGTGTGTATATTGTGATAGGCGTTTTACATCTGCTGAGTTACCTGCGTAGTTCCTCTACTGCCTCTGGGTAGATCACGTTGAAGACCCATTCTATTACTGCATGTAGCTGATACATCTACCCTAATTAACTAGATAGCTGAGCTGCCCCCAATATTTCAGTTGACGCTGACCTGTTTATTTCTCATTTCTTTGCATTTGTCACAAGTTTCTCCCTACTGCAACTTTGTGCCTGTGCTGCAAAGAGGAGCACGCATGATATTGGCTTAACTGGACTGGTGCGATTGTTCTCTTGTAATCGCATGATACAGTTATCCTTATATGCCCCATGAATTAGCTACTACTTAGCAAAACATATTTTGCGATTTAAAAGTGTTTGACTGTAGCAGATGACCATGTGCCTCCCTTATACGTTAAGGCCGTCCTTCAACAGATTGGAGTGTTCTGAATGCATTTTGTTAGCTGTACTGCATACTTGTACTAGTACTAGTCCACGCACCCTGCTTATAATTTAGACCGGCGTTTAACTAGCTTAATGTGCACGGAATGCCTTTTTGCTTAATAAACAGTATAGCTTAAAGCCTTTTATTAGCTGTACTCTATACTGGTACTAATAATAGTCCACATGCCCCCCTCATAATTTAAGAACAGCGTTTAATTTAATATGTACTGAAAGCCTTGTTGCTCGCTATACAGTATAGTTTAAGGTTATTATGAACGCCTAGGAGTAGCAGATGACCACATGCATTCCCCATGCTATCAGAATGTCGTTTCTTAATAAGGGGACACGCTGGAATACCTATTCTTGTTAAGCTATTTTTGTTAAGATATTTCAGCACAGTTAGATTGCAGACTGCGTGAAAACAAGCCTTGATATTTAATCACCCCAACCTCCAGCGTACTTGATTTTTATTAGCGTTCAAGTAGTGCACGCTAAGGTAACAGGGCTAGCCTTTTAACTACTTTAAACCCTATAGTTCTGCCAACTTTGCCAGTAAAATAACTACCTGTGCCTTGTTGTTAAGGTTTCTGCCACAATGTTACATATCTTGCTAAACCTAGACTT
Organism: Protopterus annectens; assembly: GCF_019279795.1. Lineage (NCBI taxonomy): Eukaryota > Metazoa > Chordata > Ceratodontiformes > Protopteridae > Protopterus > Protopterus annectens. The sequence goes on from NC_056732.1 coordinate 1,661,433,543, forward strand.
CACTAACATGTGACCTAACAATTATGTAGTCTTAGTGTGAATATATGAAAATAATTGAAATATCTGTCTACTATTTAAATGGGAACATATGAAATAGGACTGAAAAAGCTGCTGTTTAAATATGAATAATATATCACTAATTGAAACCCTGCTTTGGAACACCAATGCTAGACTGAACACTGCTATGAGTGAACTGTGATAGTATACTGTTCAAGCTGCTTATCACTCTCCTGCCTGCAATTACTAGGGATTTAATTGTGTTTTAAAGTCTCACTGTTTAAATCTCTGCTTCAGTCCTCAGACTATTTATTGCACTCTGTTGAATTTAAAACTGTGATTTTGAACTGTGAAAAAAAACTGTTCTAGCTGTTGATACTATCTCTCTAGGGAATCCTTCTCCATTCTTACTCTTACATCTCACCACCCTCTCTCAACCTACATATTTCTCTACTGCTCTCACTCTACTATATTTAACCCTCTCCCTCTGCAACTCTCTTACTCATTCCCATTTTCTGCATCCTTATCTTACAGGTCCCTGGCACCAAATTTAAGGTAATTGCACACCCTAAACCATATAGAAGACCTCCAACACCCCCTGTGTGCTGAAACAACAGTGGAAACCTCTCCAACAACTGTGCCAATATACTTAAAATAAGTATGTTTAACTTATATCAGCTACCCAGTCTCCTAACCTTATTAAAGTACTATTCTACTGTATGGTACCTTGTCAGCTCAAAACATCTCTGCCTAACCACCATCCCACTTATCCAGTACTACACCCTTATAGCATCCTAGTATACTCCTAACCACCTTCCCTGTAACTTACGTTACTATCTCCATATCTTCCCCTGTCCTGCTCCCACTGGCCTAACCCCCATCTCGACACATACCTTTTACCTCCACACTAAGTACTACAACCAATTTAGGCCTGCTCTCTCTAAACCCTGACACTCCACTACTCCCCCTCCACCACCTCCCCTGTCACCTCCCTTGCCTTACTTTCTGCTCAGTGTTGCTACATCCATACCTATCTCTGCTTCCAGTGTAAGGGCTGTAGATTCATCCTCACAGCCTTGAACATACACTCATCCCTCACCCTGCTTCCAGTCTATGTAACTGTCCACATTACCTTTAAAAGTTTGTGCTAAAATAAATTAAATCAAAAGCACAACCCTTGAGCGATTCAATTTTTTCTCTCTTAGCTAGCCCTCTCTGATTTTTTTTTGAACAACAGGGCCGCTCCCAGGACGGTGCATCCCGCTCTGTTCACCCTTGCTACCACTCGGGCTAACTTCGCTCCTCTACCCTACCCCCATTCCCACCCCTAAGCTACTATAACTTATAGCTAAACACCACACCCACTAGCAATTCTCACACACCCCAATTTTCCTATCACTTCTCAACTATCAATCACAAACCCCTCCTCCCACCTCACCCTTAATCACACATACCCCACCCCAAACCAAATAGACCTCCACATTAAGATCACTTACAACTTAATAAATATGATGCTCAGAGCACATAAAACTCTTTTCTACAAACATTAATCTATCCATCCACTACACTTAACCTTACTCCTACTCTCCTTTCTCTCCTCCTACCATACCTAACTCCATTTCAGTAACCCACCACCATGGCAAACTGAACCCATAACTAATCACAATCAGCTAAAAAGCTCCATAATTACTCCCAATGACCTTACCTCCTATCAACCACACACACACATCTACTACCACCCGAAACTAAAAACTATCCTATCAAAAGCAATACAAAATACTGCACAAGTTAACCAAACTATATCGTAACCTACTACTGACACGTACTTGTTGCGATGACATACACCCCAATCCAGGACATACACCAGCTACTACATCTAACCCTAACATAGCAATCCCTTTAAATAATCGGTCCACCTCATCTCTCCTCTTCCTAAACATAAATATACGAAGCATACTTAAAGTGCAGGACCTTCATGCCCTATTAGCCTTATATAAACCTGAGACAGTCATACTGACTGAAACCTGGCTTAAACCACATCATCATAACAATGAGATCATAGCCCCCAGATACAATATTATTAGGAAAGATAGATTAAATAAAAAAGGTGGAGGAGTAGCAATATTATTCCAAGACCATCTAACCATAGAGCAGTTTGACTGTGATAACCTGGATGTAAAAGACATAGAAATTATCCTAGCCAAATTCAAACTAAACTCCCACAAACGAATTATCATAGCAGCAGCCTCCCTCTTTCCAGGTAATAACATTAATTCAAAAGAAAACTTACTAAACTGTATCTCTAACTCCCTTCCTCATGAAACTATACTACTAGGAGACTTTAACATAGACTGGCTTCAATTGCTCCAACCACAACCTCTCTAACCACATCAACCTCCACGGGCTCACCCACATAATACAGACCCCCACCAGAACCAACAAAACAACCAAATGCCAGTCCATCCTAGACTGGATTCTGTCATCCCACCCCACTCTTGTACATCAGTCAGGGTCTCTACCAGACAGTCTAAGTGACCACCAACCAACCTATCTAATCAGGAACAGACCCAACCAACAAATCAATCAACCCAGCCTCAGGGTTATACGTAACAAAAGAAACTTCATAGCAGCTGATTTTAACAAATCACTAAAATCTTGCAATTGGACGCCCCTTAAACACCTACCACTAGATGTGGCTGTGCAATACTTTAATTCCACCTTCCTAGATATCTTGAATTTCCACGCACCCCCCAGAACCATCAGGATCAAAAACAACTATGCCGCATGGCTCACAAAGGATACTAAAACTACCATGAAAGATAGGGATAAAAGCTGGACAATTTATCAAAAAAAAAAACTCCAAAACCCGACCCTAAGGCAAAACTACTTAGAAACAAAGCCAAAAGGCAAATTAAAGCAGACAAGACCTACTATAAAAAATTCAAGAAAAAATTGCTCACAACCCCCAAAAATTCTGGGCTACCATATCAGGAATACTCTACCCAGGAAAAGCCTCCACCCCTACCCTTGTTCAACCAAATAATGAAACCAATATCCCCACCCAATTCAACAATTTCTTCACCGAAACAGTACTAAACCTCGTCAATGCCCAAACCAACACAAACTCACCAACACAACTAACCACCCTAACACAGCAGAATGACCAAAAGACACCTACCGCCTTCTCCCTGCAGCCAGTCCCTACCAAGACAATCTTAAAATTGCTTAAGAAACTAAAACCAACCATCTTAGCGGCAGACAAGCTGCCTCCTGATTTCCTTCAAATAGCAGCAGAAGCTATATCCTACTCTATCTCCATCCTCATCAATAGATCATTATCTGAACACAAAGTACCCACCTTGTGGAAAATCGCACACATCATTCCACTTCACAAAGGAGGTACCTCCCTAGATCTGACCAACTACCGCCCAATTGCAATCCTACCCCCCTATCCAAAATACTGGAAAGGGTTGTGCATACTCCGCTAATACAGTTCATTCTACAATATAATCTCCTCTCCAATACACAACATGGATTTAGACCATCACACAGCACCACCACCACACTTCTCTCTTATACCAACATAATCAACCAACACAGGAACAGAGGACTATTTGTATCCTCCATTTTCTTAGACTTATCTAAGGCTTTAGACATGGTGAATCACAACACGCTTCTTCAAACCATGTCTAACCTAAACATATGCCCATCTACTATACTATGGTTCACCAACTACTTATCAGGTTGGCAACAAGCAGTTCTATGGCAAGATAAACTATCCCCTTACTGCCTGTCTCTATAGGAATTCCCCAGGGATCCATCTTAGGCCCACTTTTGTTCTCCCTCTTCACCAACAACATCTTCTCAATCCTACCCACAGCCTCAGTAGTGCAGTATGCTGATGATACCACCATTATATGTGCCGCCCTCATGATAAGCGAACTACACTCCCTTACCCAAACCAACTTCTCCCAAGCTGAAACCTGGTTTACCAACATCAAACTTACACTCCATCCCAACAAAACAAAACTGATCCTGTTTAAACTTGGAAGACCCCAACTTTTAAATAACTAACTTAATAGCCAAAGGTGATATCCAAATAAAACCTACATCACACACAAAACTACTAGATGTAGAAATCGACAACCAGTTAAAATTCGACATCCATATAGCCCAGACTATCAAGAAAGTCAACAAAAAACTAGGACTTCTCTATAGAAATAAACAATTCATGACTAAACAAACCAAAGCTACTATCGCCAGAACCCACCTCCTGTCTATTCTGCTCTATGCCTCTCCCATATTAACCAACCTGAACCAAAAAGAACTAAATACAATGGAATCGTGTTATAACAAGATTGCCAGGTTTGCCACAGAATCCATACATAGGTCCCATCACTGTTTATCCCTAAAGCAACTCAGGTGGCTGGAACTGCCACATGCTCTACTATTCAATCAAATCTCAACAGCACAGAAACTCTACTACCACCCAGATTTACCCCAGCACTCCAAAATCTTATTCAGCCATACACCACCTCCAGAGAGCTAAGATCCAGTAACCAGAACCTAATAAAAGTTATTAGACACAAAAATGAAGCAGGTAAATCCCCGTTTGCCTGTTCAATTGCCCAAACTTGGTATACTCTTCCAGGCCACAACTTCTACTACCTCGACTAAAATATTATAAAGCAACCTTAAAAACCATTATACTAAAAATTGGCTCTATTCATGCTACTCCCCTGGGTAAGTCACACTAATACTCTACGAACTTCTCCAACAAAACTAGCATCTACCACCCTTCTAAAGGAACAAACCTTCTAATCTCTATAAACTTCACTATATTAACATCTACAACCTCTCTAGTATACCATCAATCCCAATGATAACTGTATCTTATTTATATGGACAACTTTAATTACTGTCGGAACGTAAAATCATTGCTTTCCAATTCCTCTGTGTTATGACTTTAGACCCACGTGATAGTTTAAGATGATTGTTACATAGATGAAAATGTGTGTACCAAAGCCACTGTATTGTATTTTTTGCTTGAACTATTTTGTAAATGATACTTAGAGCTCTCCTCCACAGTAGGCCCAAGACCCTGTATTGTACTTTCTTGCATGAACTGTATTGTAAAAGATACTTGGAGCTTTTCTCCCTGGGTCTCCGCTGAAAATGGACCTGTGTCCAGTCGGTCTATCTCGGTAAACAAATGTAAAATAAAATAAATAAAATGGGTCCTCACTGCACTCTACAGAGTTAAACACACTATAGCAATGCGCCCTGATAACATCCAGGGATGACTTCTAAATACATACTTTGAAACATGACATGTCAGAGCCACTAGAATCTGTCTTCAGCCACAGATTCCAGACAGGCTTGTCCCTAGGGAATGAAGGACTGCAACAGTCATAACTGTACATAAAGGTGGCCTATCGACAGACCCAGGGAACAACAGACCCATAAGTTATACTAGTCTTATATACAAGGCTATGGAAAGAATTATCATGGATTTAATAAAGACACAGGAAATCTTCAAATACTGGACACATCTCAGTTTGGTTTTGTCAAGGATAGGTCACACCTACTAAACCTGGTGGACTACTTTGAGAAGGCTACTTGAGCCACGGCTGATAGGGTAAATAGTGCATAATGCCTACCTCAACCTGGCATAGGCATTTGACTCAGTATCCTATACAACACGAAGGATAGTCACATGGATCATGGATAGGACACATGAACTTAGGGTGGGGGAATCACCTCCACCAATAGACCTGTTACTAGTGGTGTTCCACTGGTCTCAGTACTGGGACCTCTCCTGTTTGGAATATACTTCTTTAAAGTCATAGCAAATACAGAGGGTCTTTAGCTGACCAAATTTGCTGATGACTGCAATCTGGGTGCAATGATTGATTTCTCCAACAATGTTGATATTCTTGAGGAGGGTCTGAGAGCCAAGTAACTGGTGCCAGAACCATAGCCTAAAACTCAATGCAAAAACAAAACAAAACAAAAAAAATGCATATTTACACCATATGGGAAGATGACCACCCCTGCAAATTACAGCACTGATAACACTCTCCTAAGAGTAGACCCAGAGGAAAGGGACTTGAGAACTCTAGTTGACAGTAACCTCAACTTTGATCAACATGTGTCCATGGTGGTGAAAACCCCCTTCTATGTGGTGCAAGTTATAACTTATGGCATGGCAGCCAGATCAAAGGAAATCATACTGCCACTATGCTCAGTCCTCATTACACCAATAATCAAGTACAATTCATTCTTCGTCATGACCCTAGCCTGATATTTGCAACAACTATAGCAGCCACAGAGATTCCTCATTAAAAGAATACAGGTTTTAAATAACATGTCCTATGTGGTCCACTTTAAAGCACTGCCCCTGTATTCAGTCTCCAACAGACTACTGAGGGGCGATCTATGCCTAACCTACAAGGCATTCTCCAATCCAGCCCTGATGGATTTGCTACACATTCACAAAACAAGCAGCATGATAATTACCTAATCTAATGATCAGGACCTCGTTTGTGACATAAAATAAATATATTTGAGGAACAGTTGTGAGTTTCACAGATTACACCTTCTCTGGAACAGACTCCCCATTTATGCCAAACAGAGCTCTTCTTTATGTCTGTTCAAATGTCATTTGGACCAATGCATGGGAAATCATAAATTCACCCCTGCTTGTCACCTGTGGCCTTTATGGACAGAAGCAGCTTGTAGATGCCCTAAGGCAAAGGTATATACTAAAATCATTCTAGTTCTAGGGCCATTTATAATTATGAAAATTGCGGCTTGAATGGCTAAGCTTAGAAGGCTCTTGGGACATTAGCCTGGTAACCTCCTATGCAGATGACTTCTAGTGAGTTGCAAATGCATGAAAGTACTTTCCTCAGAAATCTGTGAAACAAGAACATGTTGGAATCCAGGAATACATATAATAACTAAAATCAGCTATAGTGGAATGAAGGGAAAGGTAGGATACTCTTTAGCTAAGAGCTTCTCTTTAAATAAGCGATATTTTACTGGGTACAACAGTGATGTATATACTGTATTTTATATATCATAGACAGAAATTGGTTAAAATATAAAAAAGGAAACTAGGTACACAAGTCCCAGGATAAAAAAGTGCCCAATCCTCATACACACAGTGGTTCCAGGACTGGAAGAAATTACAGTGTAGAATCTTCAAGACAAAGAAACATTCCTACAATTGAGTTAGGCCATGCTGAGGGGGAGGATGCCCCCCCACCCCACTGCAGAAGAAAGTAGTAGTCCACAAAAAAGGATAGGCCAGAAAAGAGCCACAAAGATGATAGAGTGGACTAGTGAGGACAAGAAAGAAATTATATATTGTTACTATTATTCAACAAGCCCAGAATGTCCAAATAGGAGATATTCAAAAGATTAAGAGAGAACTTAGCTGAAAGAAAAGTACTTACACAACAAAACTGCCAAAAACTTCAAATGCAAATTTGTGTTCATTAACAGAACAGGTACAAGAATAATATTATATAGACAAAGAAACTTCAGAGTGTTTGAAAAAAGAAGCAACCAAGAAAGTACAAAAAAATATAGATTATATACAAACACAAAAACAGGACAATGGTTAAATACAAAGGTATAGTTAGTCCAACTGTGAAATGCATCTCTATCAATGTCAATGGCTTAAATAACAGCTGTAAAAGAGGAAGCTTATAAAGATATCTTAAGCTATGTAAAGCGCAAGTAGTATTTTTACAAGAAACACATCTTATACAGCAAGATATTAATACAATTAATATGCATAATTACACATTACTAGCAAGTTCAGAATATAATAAAAAGCAGAGAGGTGTGGCAATATTATGGAGAAAGACTACCTTGATGCCCAAGATTATAAATACAGTCAATGAAAACTCAGGAATGTTTTGTTTAGTGTCAATATTAATAAATGGTTTGACTTATACTCTGGTAAATGACTCTTGGATACCAGGGCTGGGTGTCAGGGTAGCCAAACAACATTTAGAGACCATAATACAACATTACCCATTTTAGAACACTTTCTATCCTGGATATCTAAAACTATCCCTTATTAAACCATCATACTAGGAGACGTCAATATTGACTGGCTGCAGATCAATAAAGAATCACCTTCTACTTCTCTCAACCTGTATGGATTCACACAGCTCATCTCTTCCCCTACCCACCTTCATAAATTTTCCTCTGCTGGTTCACTTATTGACTGGATACTAGTATCTCACCCCCAACATTACCATAATCCAACCTCTCTACCAGACACATTAGGTGACCACCTACCTTTACTAGTTCACAGAAACGCGGAACACCTGCATAAAGCACAACAATATAGGGTGACCCGTGATCTATCTAGCTATTCTCCTGACTCACTAAATCATGTCCTCTCTACTACAAACTGGTCCTTTCTCTCTAATCTCACTCTCAGTGAAGCAGTCCTACACTTCAACAACACCTTTCTATCCATCCCCAACTCCCTTGCCCCCACTAGGAAAACTCGCATCAAATTCAGATATGCCTCATGGCTAACTAAAACTACCCTTACACTCATGAAGACCAGAGATAAAGCTTGGAAAACTTGGAAAGGCAAAAATACCTCTTCCAACCTGATCTCTTACAGGGAACTTAGAAACAAAGTTAAGAAACAAATCAATTTTGATAAAAAGAACTATTACCAATCCTCACTTAATCCCAACTGTAATCCTAAAAAATTCTGGAACTCTATCAATAAACTTCTCTCACCTGGTACTCCTACCCTACGCACACCGTATTCTGACAATACTCCTCTGGAAATAGCAACCCTTCTTAATATGTTCTTCACTGAAACCATTGAAAACTTAACTGTAACTAACTTCTCCACCCGAACCTCTTTCAATCCATCTACATCTTCATCCACCTCTGATTCACCTCTCTCACTATCACCTGTTCCCACCTCTTATATCAAGTTGCTCTTAACTAAACTAAAACCTGGTTCACCCTCAGCATATAACCTTCCTCCATTATTCCTTAAACATACAGCTACATCTCTAGCTTATCCCATATCTATCATGATTAATAGATCCATAAAAGAAGGCAAAGTCCCTGAAATTTGGAAGAAATTTTTTGTAGTACCTCTTCATAAAGGAGGAAACTCCACTGAACTAACCAATTTCAGACCAACTGCCATACTGTCTCCTCTCTCCAAAATACTGGAAAAGTGCATCCATAAGTGAGTAAAAGAAGTTATGTTCTTACCATAACGTTCCATGTGGAGTGTTCATCTCGCCTTTGTTCTTACACACGGGTTCGGAGCCGATCCTCGGCTCCGAGTCGGCCGCATAGCAAAGCTCTGCATCTTAGAGAAGCTCGAGACCAGGCTATATCCCACAATCCTCCCTGCCATTACTCAGATCTAGTTTGCAAGCAAACCAGACTAACAATAACCCTGAGGTGCTAAGGCTACATACTGCCACAAAAATTCAGAGACACCATCTCACTGACAAATAAACTAAAGGGTAACGAATTTGCCCTATGAGGTAAGAGGTAATATATACCCGGAAGAGGTAAAGACATGTGGACCAGACTCTAGTCCTACTCGTTCTTCCAAACACGTGAGGGAGGGAAGGGGGGGAATGTAAGAACAAAGGCGAGATGAACACTCCACATGGAACGTTATGGTAAGAACATAACTTCTTTATGTGAGAGTGTTCAATCTCGCCGTTTGTTCTTACACACGGGTAGCGTCCCTAGCTCCGTCACCCTGAGTGACTCATGGAAGAACGTTCCTGAGCACAGTGGAACCAAAAGATGTCCTGTCTTTGGAGGCTTTGTCAACCCTATAATGAGCAATGAAAGTATGTGGTTTAGACCACGTGGCTGCTGCACAAATCGTGTCCAAAGGCAGGCGAGCTACATGAGCCAAGGAAGTGGAAACGGATCTAGTAGAATGGCCCTTAGGTTTGGTGGGCAAGGCCTGATTTGACTTAGAATACACAAAGGCTATACAATCAGTAAGCCATTTAGAAAGCGTACATTTTGTAACTGCCATGCCCTTTTTATTGTCTGCAAATGCAACAAAAAGTTGATCTGTTTTTCTGTAATCTTTAGTCCTGTCCAAATAAAATCTTAGCTGTCTGTGGACATCTAACTTGTGCAGCATATATTCCAACTTGCTGGTATGATTTTTGAAGAAAGTAGGGAGTTCAATGGACTGATTAATATTTATGACAGAACATACCTTAGGAAGGAAAGACGGATTTGTTCGTAAGGAAACTCTATCTGGGTGGAAAATTAAGTAAGGTGGTTTACTTGACAGTGCTTGCAGCTCTGACACTCTCCGAGCTGAAGTAACCGCTACAAGAAAAAGAGTCTTCCACGACAAACACTTCAGGAGGCAAGAAGAGGCTGGTTCGAAGGGTGGCAACATTAGTTGTGACAATAACAAATTTAAATTCCATGGGAATAAAGGGTCTCTGACGGGCGGTCGAAGATGGAAGGAACCTTTCATAAAAGCCTTACAAAGCCTGTGGGACATAACAGAAGAACTGTCCTCACCAACATGGAAGTTGGATATGGCCGCCAACTGTACTCTTAGTGTGGAAGTAGAGGCTCCTTCGTGGAAAAGGATGGATAGAAATTCTAGAACTTTATGTAAAGGAGCAACCAGGGGATCCAAGTGTTGACTAGATGCCCAGTACACAAAGCGTTTCCATTTACTCTTGTAGAGTTTTGTAGTGGAAGCCTTATGAGAGGCAACCAAAATGCGTTGAACTGCCGGAGAAAGTAGATCAGACCTGGCTAGGCGGGGAAGTGGAGCAGCCAAGCTACTAGTTTGAGGGATAGAAGAGACGGGTGAGGAACTCCCGACGAATGTGTCAGTAGATCTGGTACTGGGTCCAGGATCCACGGTTCCTCTGTTTGATGGGCTCGAAGAAAGAGGAACCATATCTGTCGAGGCCAGAATGGGGCTATGAGTATAATTGTCCTTTCCAGGTTCATGGCTTTCTGAAGAAATTTGGGAATCAAGGGGGTAGGTGGAAATGCATATAGGTGACCCAAGGGCCAATCGTGTATCAGTGCGCCCCTGGGGACATCCCCTGGAGTGGGTAGAAGGGCAAAATAGCTTCTGCATTTGGTATTCATCGGGGAGGCGAATAGATTGCAGCAAGGCTGGCCCCATTTGTGGAAAATTCTTTCCGCCACCTGTAGTTTGAGGGACCACTCGTGAGGTAACAGGATGGCTCTGCTCAACCTGTCCGCAATGACGTTGGATGACCCCGGGATGTGCGTTGCTATCAGAAAGCGACCCGTGGACTCTGCCCATTGCCAAATTCTCATGGCCTCTCTGCATAATGGGTAAGATCTGGTTCCCTTGTTTGTTTATGTACCAGACTACAGACATGTTGTCTGTCTGAACTGCTACTGTTCCTAGAGGTAGGAGGGTTTGAAAGTGTTGCAACGCCAAGAACACCGCCCTCATTTCCAGAACATTTATGTGCAGGTTGTACTCCATGTTGGACCATTCCCCTTGGACTGTTCTTCCCTGAAAAAGTCCCCCCCACCCTATCAGAGAAGCGTCTGTGGTTATAGTGGCCGTCGGATTCGGTAGAACAAATGGACGACCCATAGTGAGATCCTGACTGGACACCCACCATGAGACGTCTCGCTTGCAAGAATCTGTTATCAGAATCTCGTGCGTTAGGGGTAACTGCTGGAAAGACCACTGCGTGAACAGCAGCCATTGGAGGAGCCTCATGTGCAATCTTCCCATGGGAACTGCAATCAGGGACGCTGCCATGAGTCCCAAAACCTTCAACACCAATTTGGCCGGGGCTTTCCTGCATTGCAGTAGAAGAAGAACCTGTTCCTTGAGGGATGAAGCCCTTACTTGAGGGAGCTTTACCAATGTTAAGCGCATATCTAGGTCTGCTCCGATGAATGAAATATGCTGTGAGGGCAGTAAGGCAGATTTTTCGAAGTTTATGGAAATCCCTAGGTGGGAACAAAGGTTGACTGTATAGTCTCTGGCTTGTATGAGGCGACGCTCGGTGGTGGCGGTGAGGAGCCAGTCATCCAGACAGGGAAACACCCGGAATCCTAGACATCTCAAGTGAGACGCTACCACTGCCATGCATTTGGTGAATACCCTGGGGGCTGAGGTGAGCCCAAAGGGCAGGGCTCGAAATTGAAAATGACTGGCTCCCAGCCGGAAGTGCAGGTGATCTCTGGATGGTCTGGCCATCTTGATGCGGTAGTACGCATCCTTGAGATCTATCGAGCACATCCAGTCGTCCTTCTGCAAAAATGGAAGGATCGATTGAAGCGTGACCATCCGGAACTTTTCCTTCTTCACGAAGGTATTGAGATTGCTGAGATCCAAAATGGGTCTCCAGTCCCCTGTCTTTTTTGGAACTAAAAAGAACCTTGAGTAAGTTCCGGATCCTTTTTGGTCCGCCGGGACTAGCTGAATGACTCTTTTTTTGAGCAGCTTTGAAATTTCTATTGCTGCTGGGCCTCGCAGACGGGGTGACACATCTGGAGACCTTCTTTGTTGGGGTGGAGTTGACATAAAGGGGATTTTTTATCCTCTGGTTACAATGCTTTTTACCCAGGAGTCTGAGGTGAGAGTTAGCCAGGCCTGTGGGTATAAAGCCAAGCGACCCCCGACTGCCTCCAGAGCAGGACAGTCGGGCCCCCATTCAGGAGTGCTGGAAAGGCTTACCAGGGATAGGATCCCTGTCGCCTTGGTTCTGCGGACCCCCTCTGCCGCCGGGGCGACGTCTTCCATGTCTTCCCCCCCCCTGCCTCTGGGGGGGTTTCACTCTGTGTGGCCTGGAAAGATCCCCGAGTTCTGCGGAACCACATTTTTCCGCCTCATTGCCCTTTGGGGTACGGTCTAGATGGAACGGAAAAACGGACTCTGACAGCAGACAGAGTCTTTCCTTCCTGCTCACACCGAGTTAATGTCTCTTTCACTTTGGGCCCAAAAAGAGTGGCACCATCAAAGGGGGCGTTGGCGAAGGAAGACTTGAAGGCTTCCGCAAATGAGCACAGCCGCATCCAGGATTGTCTTCGTAGAGCAATCGCTGAAGCTGTGGCTCTACTCGACCCTTCAGCCGCATACGAGATGAGCCTCATGGACGAGTTCACTACGGAGGTAAGGGTGTTAAGCTGTGCTGTTACCTTATCTGAAACAGCAGCATCTGTGTTACCCTGGAGGGTATCTCCCAGCTCCTTGATGAGATCCCTCTGTAGACATGTAAAATGTGTCAAATAGTTTAGCGAACGCATGGAAAAAGTCGCTGAACTAAAAAACGCTTCCCGTATCTGTCCATAGTCCTAGAATCCTTATTAGGAGGATGAACAGAAGAGAAAGACTCCGACATCTTTTTAGTGGCTGCAGCCACCACCATAGCGTCAACCGGGACTCCTTTGGTGAGATAAGTCTTGTCCTGGGAGCAGTAATAAATTTGCTTGGTTTTCGAGGAACGGTTCCACTGTGTCCAGTGTCTCCCACCTTCGAGCAATCAAATCCATTAACTCATCGAAGGCGGAGTAACCCAGGAGGTAGAAGGTTGAGCACCAAATGCCTTCAGCAACACCGACTGCGTCCTCAGTGGGGGCTAGGGACTGCCAATCACCCCTCTGTTTTAATATCTCCAAGATGTCCCAAATGAGACATCCTCGGAGGGGATTTGGGGACCCCTCTGACTCATCCAAGTCAGTGTCAGAAGTTAGAGATTCCTGTGGGGAATCTAAGTGCCTCCTCTTGCACAATCTTTTCCTCGGAACCTCATCGGAGGGGATTCCGTGAGGCCTCCGAGGAACAGGGGCATCCTCTGGGGATGGCTGAGACAATGGTGCTCCACGCTTTGGATGTGTGGGAACAGAAACAGAGCGGCTCCTTAGGGAGGGAGAAGACGTCCGATGAAGTGGCTGTCTGTGTAGACAAAACCTTCCTCATAAGGTCAAAAACCCCTGAACCTCGGGTCGAGGACTCCCCCGGTTCTGAAGAACATGGAAGAATCCGAGACACGGGGCCCATGGGTCTCGACCCCGAGGATGGAGCTGAGCCAATCTGCGCCGAGGCCCCGAGAGGGAGAGTCGGCACCGAAAGGTCGGTACGACTCTCGGTCCCGGAACCAAGGAGAGATCGTCGACTCCGCGACTCACCTATAGGTTCCGATGGAGTCGAGGTAAATGGTGTCGATCGTGCAATGGACGGTTTCGGCACCGAGGGCTCCACTATCATCGGCTCATCCTCTTCCGGCTCCGAAGACTGGATGGGTCTCGAAGGAGGACCTGTTGGAGATAAGGGAAGGCCTTCTAGTTTCGACACCAATTGGGAGGAAACTGCAATCAATTTGGAAAGGGCTGTGTTCTCCATAAGTTTCTGCACGACACGATCCACATCAGTATCGGACAATGGTCTGGAAGATCGGGTCAAAGGGGCCGAAGATGGCACCGACCGAAGAATAGAAGGTGGCGGTAGTTCCGACACCGGTTCCAAGGCCTGGGGCTCAGTGAGAGATAAACGTTCGACGCTCGGCCCCGAAGTCTGTGGAACCGGCGAACGAACTTTAGAAGATGTACTCGGAGCCGATGACATGGACCCCTTCGAGGACTTAGAAGCCTGGTCAGACTTGTCCAAGGCCTCTTGGAAAGCAGGCTTAAGAAGTCCCCTGTCTATAAGTTTCCTGCGTCTATCTGTCATGACCCTCCCACTGAAGGAATGGCAAATAGAGCAATCTTCTTGCAAGTGGAGAGGGCCAAGACAGTAGACGCAGGAAGTGTGGCTGTCATTGATGGACATTTTCTGTCCACACTGACACCTTTTCAAACCAGACTTGGCTTTTTCAGACATAACAGTAAACTCACTGTAAAAAAGATAGAATTTAACACTAGCTAATATTAAGGGAAAAAAATAAAGCTATATAGAAGGGTAGGCCCCAAAAGGGAAACCTATAAAAAAATTAACTACAATACACACACACACACTATAGTATCAGAAAATAAATTACCAAAAACTATAGAACTATAGAAGTATAAGAACTTTTGACAAAAAAGACTATCTTATCTGTCTAATAACAGTTTTCTCTGGTCTGAGCTCTCTGAACGATGTGACCCGTTGCAGCGGCAAACTAGATCTGAGTAATGGCAGGGAGGATTGTGGGATATAGCCTGGTCTCGAGCTTCTCTAAGATGCAGAGCTTTGCTATGCGGCCGACTCGGAGCCGAGGATTGTCTCCGAACCCGTGTGTAAGAACAAACGGCGAGATTGAACACTCTCACATCTTAATCATCTGCTACAAGAAAACCTACTCTCGCCAACTCAACATGGCTTCTGCTCTTATATCCTTTACTAATAACATTGCTCAAGTCAGGGACAATAGCAAAATAGCATCAGCCCTCTTTCTGGACCTGTCGAAAGCATTCAACACCGTATCCAATACCATACTTCACCATAAATTCTCCAACCTAGGCTTCTCAAACTCCACCACCTCCTGGTTCTGTGATTGCCTCACTTATAGACACCAGGCTATTAGATGGAACTCCTCCTACTCCCCCCCTTTCTAGCAGTTAGGACAGGGGTACCACAAGGATCAATATTCGGCCCACTCAATGTATTTATCAATGACCTTTTCTCATCCTGCCCCCAATCCAATCTTATTCAGTATGCTGATGACTCGACCATCATCAACTCTGCTGACAACATAGAAAACCTTCAATCACTTACATAAAACGCACTCCACTCAGTTGAAAACTGGCGACAATCCAACCAACTCCTGCTAAATGCGAGCAAAACTAAGCTACTACTTTTCCTACCTAAAAATCTGGAACATGCAAAACAGAACTTCTTTGTAACATCCCTTAATGGAACTAAATTTTTTGTTGATACCCAAACAAAGCTCCTTGGAGCAATAATTGATGATGAACATTCAATCATCACATTCATAGCTTAACAAAATAAAAAAAAAAAAAACACCAAAAACTAGGTCTGCTTTACCATCACAAAAACTTTCTTCCCTGTACATCCAGGGCCATCCCTTGCCCAATCCCTGCTTCTACCATCCCTACTCTATGCTTCACCTATTCTTACCCATCTACAGAGTAACCTAATATCCAAACTAGAAACCACATATAACAAATTAGCCAGATTTGCTGCAAATCAGCCTTACAAATCCCATCACTGCCTCTTATTAAAGGCTTTACACTGGCCTGAATTTTCCAACTCCTTATAGCCCACAATATACTAAACAATCCTAAATACTGCCCATCCCTTGCAAATTCCCACTAAAAAGTACCAATCAATACTTTCTTGAAGGTCATAAGCCAAGCAAAACCTTTGGGAAAATATTCTATTGTCACTCAGTTGCAAAAAATTGGAACACACTCCCTTTAGCCCTTAGACTACTTAAAGACAAAAATGCCTTCAAGAAACAGCTTAAATCTTTTTTCCTATCAAACTGGATATGTTCATGCTCTAAACTAATACCCAAGAAACATTCAGGGATAACCTAACTAAACTGTATCACTTCTAGCTTTCTCTCTTACTGCTACCTACACATTTTTTCCCGTCATATTCCATACTAGTTAGCTCATGCTACACTCAATTCCCCTAATCCCTTATTACTGTTCTTTAATTTATTTATTAACTTCCAAAGTTCACACAACTTTATCTGTATATTTACTTACTTCATGCCTAGTACCTTGGTTCAGTAATGTATTGACATTAGTCTTACCATATTTCTGCTTAGTTTCTTGCCATACTAGGTGAAAATTTCCATATATGTATTGTATTGTATTTCTATCCATTCTATATATTCTTTTATTGCATGTTACGTAATTACTTCAGAAGTATGTAGACTTAAAATGTGATCTATGTTTATTATCTTTGCTCTTACTATTTGTTTACTTAAACCTTTTTTTGGAGCTATTCTCCTCTGGTCTCTGCTGAAAAAGGGCTTCTAAGTACCCAGACAGACTAACCCGGATAACAAATGCAAAAATAAATAAATAAAATAAATAAATTCCAAAGGTAATAGAATAATTGCAGGAGACTTTAATTGTATAATGAAAGAAGAGGACACAAATGCTAAAAACACACACAAGAAATCTCCACTATCACAGTTACTTACAGAGTTTACTGACTCATATAATTTAATGGACATTGTTTGTCTTTCGGCTTTTCCCAGTTAGGGGTTGCCACAGCGGAACTCCGGTCTGCTAATGATTGGCAGTAGATTTTCACGAATGCCGAGGTGCCAGCTCGACGTTCAACCTTCAACAAAGGCATGCCCATTTACGCAGGTCTTTCGAACGCCCACACAACCACGGAGAGGACATGCAGACTCCACACAGAAGGCACTCCCCACACTCCAGCCGAGAATCGAACAGGAGAACCTCTTGCTGTGTGGCAACAACGCTACCGCTGCACCACCGTGGATGTAATTTAATGGACATTATAAATACATATGCTGAACAAGATTCATTGATATTCACACATGATTGGCATAATAGTTAAGGTGTTTACCTTACAAACACAAGGTGCAGGGTTTGATTCTGACATGGAATAATTCGCTAGGCTTATAATGGCCCACAACTCTAGTTAGCCTAGTAATAATTTATTATGTATGCTCCGTGGCGCGTCTGAAAACTGCGTAACACTATAGTAGAAATAACTAGATAGGTACGGGTTCTAATCTCATTACTGGCAACTGTGTGTGTGTGTCAGTGTGCATGTGTGTGTGTGTGTGTGTGTGTGTGTCTTTGGGTGAAGATCATATCCTATTTTACTCACATAGACGTAACACCTTTTCTAGAATAGAGTGTCTATAGCAAAAGATCTTACCACAAAAGTAAGCAAAGTTAAAACAATCACTTGCCCCTTCTCAGACCATTATGCAATAACTTTTGAAATAGCTTTTTACCTTTAACAGAAAACTTACAATCATAAGAATTCCAGCCTATATAGCAAACCTTAAAGAGTTTAAACTATACTATACTGCAGAGATTCAAACATTCCTAGATTTAAACCTCACAGACGAGGTAGCAGACATATACATATGGGATGCAATGAAAGCATATTTATATGGGAAGGCGGTAGCCTTGTATATAAACAAACAAAAGCTTTGGAATAAAGAACTGGCAGAACTACAAACTAAAATAGAAAAAAATGAAATTAGATATTCATAAAGGCAACCTAGCTTCAGAAAGGATATTGAACCATAAAACAATAATTAATCTAGAGGTCAAACTATGCGCTTACTCTATGAATCCAAAATATCAAAGGAGAATAGCTAACAGGACTAAAAGAATGATAAAGGCAAATCAGACAAAAGAAATATTCAATACGGATAAAAAAGTATCAAATTTAGAAGGAATTCTAGAAGCCTTCAGAGTGTACTTTAATAAACTCAATAGTCATGAAAATAAAGTGGAATCAAGTGAAGCACTGAGAAAATTCCTTAAGGAAAATATAAGACTATCAGATGAACACAAAAAAAAATAGATAAAGGTATAACCATGACAGAAATTAAAGTGCAGATCAAGAAACGAAAATTAAACAAAGCCCCAGGTAATGATAATATGACACTGGAGATGTTTAAACTATTTAATAATGCTTTAAATCTATTACCAAGTGTGTTCATATCAGTTGAAGTAGGCAATAAATGCCCTCCTTCTTGAAAATGTACTCAATACACCAATTCTGAAAAAAGATAAAAAAATGGATGAGGGCACCTCATACACACCCATAAGTTTACTAAATATAGATTATACAATATTAATGACAGTTCATGCAAACAGAATAAAACAAATATTGCCATTATTGATAGAGAACGATCAAACAGGATTCATTAGAAACAGAAATACATATGCCAATATAAAGACAATTTTGTCCCTTATTGCTTTCATAAACAAAACAAAGAATAAAATTAATGTAATTTGCCTAGATATTAACAGTGCATTTGATTCCTTGAATTTGGAATGCTTTTGGCTTGCACTGGTGGAGTATGGCTTCTCGAAAAATTTTATCTCAGTAATAAGGTCTCTTTATGATAAATATTCAGCGTACATAAACCATTATCAAATTTCCTACGGGCAAACCCAAACATTCAAGGAATTCAACTAGATACTGACCTTGAGTTAAAGATTCGACTATTTGCAGACATTTTATCAACTAAAAGAAGATAACAACACATTGAAAGAACTATGGAAAGCAACAAAACAGTTTAAGAAGATTTCTGGACTATCTTTAGTGAAAATAAAACCAATATGTTACTAATAAACATGGACAAAGAAGTATTAAATAAAAAAAACATAAATATATATATTTAAAAATGATACAATCAAATACTTAGGAGTTAAAATTACAAATTGCGTGGATACAACTAAACTATAAAGAGATTTTAGATAATATCAAAGAACTCACACAAAAATGGAATAAGCTATTTGGAGGAAAGACTATACATAATTAAAATGATTATATTCCCGAAAATTCTGTATTTTATACAAGCTTGCTCACTACCTCCTCCTAAATCATATTTAAAACAATTTGAGGGGTTAATAACAAAATTCTTATGGTACCCTAAAAAACCTAGAGTTGCCCTAAGACATAATTTTGACAAATGGAAAGAAGGTGGAATATGCTTACCAGATTTGGAAAGATATATACAATCGTCAGCTTTAAAAAACATTTCTCTATGGTTAAACAAAGAATATACTTCCAAATGGAAACTAGTACATGAAAAACATCTGGTTAAAAACAACTCATGATAAATAAATAACCATATGGAAATAGTACCGAATAGCTTACTTTGGTTATTGAAGGAATATATGGCAACAGGGAAACACAAAAATATAAATTCTAAATACATTATCAATACCCTAAAGATTTTTATGTACTTTGTAAACAAAAATCCGGATATAAAAGCATGGTCTTTTTTCATATTCCCAACAGCATATACACAAAATAATATTATAACTCAGGACTCGGTAGCAGTTAGAACACTTAGTAAGAATGATCTAATTTACTGGCATCAGTTGATAAACACTAAGTACTAATGATAGAGCAAATTATAAGGGAGTTCAACCTTGAAAATAACTTTTAGTTATGTACTCACCATAACTTCAGATGTTTGGGATCCATCTCGCCTACATTCTGACTGATGGGGTTCGGAGCCGATCCTCGGCTCCGACTCGGCACGCTTATGCCAAAGAACGAAGTCTCTTATTGGCTGAGCTTACTATATCCCAGGATGCACCACTACCAGTCCCCCAGATCTAGTTTGTCCGCATACATGCACACACGCATGCACTGCTTATATAACATTGACAGATGATACAAGATAAAACAGTAGAACTCAAACCGTTCAATCTCTTCTGATCTCCAAGGCAGGGGGAAGGAGGGTGGGTATTAGGAATGTAAGCGAGATGGATCCCAAACATCTGAAGTTATGGTGAGTACATAACTAAAAGATGTTATGTGATCCTATCTCGCCTACATTCTGACTGATGGGACAGCGTCTCTAGCACCTAAATCCTGGGTGGCTCACTGGAAAACACTCCTGAGTACCGTGGAACCAAATGATGCTCGCCCTTTAGATGCCACATTCAATTTATAGTGGGAAATGAAAGTGTGAGGTTGGACCAAGTAGCATAGCACAAATCTCAGAAATAGCGAGCTTGGAATGGAATGCAATAGAGGTAGCCATAGCTCTAGTAGAGTGAGCTTTGACAGAAGTTGTAAGTTGTTTATTTGAAGAGGAATAAGCCTGAGTTATGCAATCTCTGATCCATTTGGCAATAGTAGCTTTAGTGATGGTTTTACCCAGTTTATTATCTGAAAAGGACACAAACAATTGATCTGTTTTTCGAATTTGTTGAGTCCTATCTAGATAGAAGCGCAATTTCCTGTGAACATCCAATGTATGGAAGGTGTATTCCGCTTTGTTTGAAAATTTTGGAAAGAAAACTGGTAGCTCTAAAGACTGTTGGAGACAGAGATTGGAACAAACTTTGGGACAAAAGATGGATTAGGCCTAAGTGGTACTCTATCCTTGTGAAAAATCAAACGGTGGTTTGATAGATAGGGCTTGAAGTTCTGAAACTCTTCTTGCAGAGGTAATTGCAATTAAGAAGGCCGTTTTCCAAGACAGATATTTCAAATCACATGTAGCAGCCGGTTCAAAGGGGAAGATGTTAAGGCACAGTACCAAATCAAGATCCCACGGAGGCGCAGGATGGAAAACTGGGGTCTTAAAAGCACAGCACCTTTCATGAAAGTTTTACATAATCTGCTGCTCATCAACGGTGGGTCTATGGAATCGTGAAATTTGGAGATAGCTGCTAGTTGGACTTTAATAGTAGAGACTGAAGATCCTTGATTAAACAAGGATGTTAAAAATTTCAAGACCTCTGGTATCGGGGCAGTAATAGGGTCTAAGCATCTGAGTTGAGCCCAGATAGCAAACCTCTTCCACTTACTGTGATACAATTTCTTAGTGGTGGGTTTGTGGGCTGAAGATAAAATGTGAATAACTTCCGGGTCCAAGGTGTTATTTCTGACTATAGTCGGAAGAGGAGGAGCCAAGCTGTTAATTTCAAAGTGTGAAGGGACTGGTGCTGTTGTCCCGACTGATGAACCAGAAGGTCCGGAATTAGATCCAAGAACCAAGGACCGTCCAGGGTATATTTCTGTAGGTAGGGGAAACATACCTGACGAGGCCAGTGCGGGCAATTAGAATCATTGTGGACCCCAATTGGGAAGCTTTCTGGATGACTTTGGGGAGGAGTGGAATCGGAGGAAAGCATAAAGCAGTCCTGTAGGCCAAGGTTGGACTAGAGCATCCGTAGCTGTCTCCCTGGCGGGGTCAAGGAAAAGAACCTTTGCACTTGTTTTTGGTGTTGCAAACAGGTCGCAGCACGGAGTCCCCACCTTTGAAAATCTGAGCTGCTACTGTTTCGTTCAGAGACCACTCGTGAGGAGAGAGAATAGTCCTGCTCAGTCTGTCTGCTAATACATTGGATTTTCCTGGAATGTGGGTCGCTACCAGGAAGCGCTTGGTAGCCACTGCCCATTCCCACACCCTCATGGCCTCTCTGCAAAGGGGGTAAGATCTGGTCCCTCCCTGTTTGTTTAGATACCAGACCACCGACATGTTGTCTGTGTGGATGGCGATAATGCCTTGAGGGAGAAACTTGTGGAGGGTACAGCCCTCATTTCCAACACATTGATATGGAGAAATGTTTTGTTTGGAAGCCAACAACCCTGAACTGACCTGCCCAGACAATGCCCCCCCCACCCCGTCTGGGAGGCATCCGTTGTCAAGGTGGCCACCGGAGGGGGTATAACAAAGGGTCTTCCCTGATTCAGATTGGATGGCAGAAGCCACCAGCGGAGGTCCCGTTTGCACGTTTCTGTAATCAGTATGTGATGATTGAGGGGGAGATCCTGAAAAGACCATTGTGTCGATAATAGCCACTGGAGAATCCTCATGTGCAACCTTGCCAGAGGAACTAGGAGAACCGTGGCAGACATTGAACCTAAAAGTTGCAGGACCATCCTGGCTGGGGCTTTGGATCTTAGAAGCAGGGCTCGGACTTGATCTTGTAATGTTTGTATCCTTTCGGTAGGAAGGAAGATTCGCATTAATTTTGAGTCTATCTCTGCTCCTATGAATCTTATGCTGAGAAGGCAGCAAGACAGACTTTGACCAGTTGAATGTAATTCCCAGGAAGCACCCAGGAGATGGTGGCTTGTAGGTTCTCTAGTAGTAGATGCCTGGTGGTGGCAGTCAGGAGCCAGTCGTCCAGATAGGGAAGCACTTAGAATCCGAGACTCCTCAGGTGAGCAGTCACTACTGCCAAACACTTGGTGAACACCCTGGGGGCTGTGGTGAGACCAAAGGGCAGTGCACAAAATTGGAAATGACTGTCTCCCAGGCTGAAGCGCAGATACCTCCTGGACACCTGATGTATCGGTATGTGATAATAGGCGTCCTTGAGATCTATGGAGCACATCCAAATATCTTTCTCCAACAATGGGAGAATGGATTGTAAAGTGACCATTCGGAATTTGGACTTCATGATGGACTGGTTTAGTTTGCTGAGATCCAAAATGGGTCTCAGGTCCCCTGTCTTTTTTGGCACTAAAAAGAACCTTGAGTAATTTCCGGATCCGATCTGGTCTGTGGGGACCGGTTGGATGACTCCTTTTCTAGCAGCTTTGAAGCTTCTACGGCTGCAATTTCCCTTTGACTGGGTGGTGGGTCCGGGATTTTTGGACGGTGGGGGTGCGTGTGAAGGGAATGGTGTAACCTCCGGCAATAATCCGAAGCACCCAGCTGTCCTGAGTAATAGACTCCCAGGCTTTTAGGTGCTTGGAAAAACGGCACCCGACTGGCTCGAGCAGCACAGCCGGGCAATCCCTCATGGAGTGTGGGAGGCTGAAGAGCCACGAAAGGACTCGCGGTCTCCAGTGTTGCGGGGCCTCTGCCGCCTCCGGGACGCGTCTCCCAGAAAAATTTCCCCTCCTCTGCCTCTGGAAGGGGAATCTTCCTGCTGTTGAGGAAAGAATTTCTGTGATTTGCGGAACCACATCTTCCCTCCTCTTTTAGCCTTGGGATAAGGCCGAAGGGAGTGGAAAATCGTGCTCACGGCAGATAAAGTCTTTCCCTCCTGCTCACAGCGGGTAAGAGTGTCTTTACCTTGGGTCCAAACAAAGAGGACCCATCAAAGGGAGCGTCGGCAAAGGAAGACTTGAAGGCCTCCGCGAATGACACAAACGGAGCCAGGCTTGTCTTCGTGAGAGCCACGCCTGTGCCTGCCGCTCTGCCCGCCTTCGCCGCATATGAAATGAGCCTCATGGACGAGTTAGAAATCGAGGTAAGGTTAGCCAACTGAGAGCCAACCGACTGGGCTAGCTGCTCAGGTAGGTTACCTGAGAGGGAGTCTGAGAGCTCCTTAACCAGATCCCTCTGTAGTCTGGTGAAATGTGCCAAATAATTCAGGGACCTCAGAGTAAAGGCCGCTGAACTCAGGGTGCGCTTCCCGTACCGGTCCATGCTCCTAGACTCCTTATTAAGAGGATGGACGGATGTCGAAGCCTCTGCCACGTCCTGCTGGGTAGCAGATGCCACCACCATGGCATCTACAGCCACGCCTTTCGTTAAGAACTCCTTCTCGGGTGGGGCAGAAAAAATTTGTTAGGGCGAGAAGGCACTGGTTCCACAGTATCTGGATGTTCCCACGCCCTCCGACAAACCAAATCTAGGAGCTCGTCGAAGGGCGGAGACACCCAGGAGGCGGAGGGCTGAGCCCGAGGCCTTGAGGAACACCGACTCATCAGCGGAGGGGTTTGGAATTCCAGCCGCCTCGTTGCTTGAGGATCTCTAGAATGTCTGCAAATGAGACATCATCCGAGGGCGACTTTGGGGACCCCTCCGCAGCATCAAGATCAGTGTCCGATGTAAGAGACTCATCGGGGAGTCTACGTGCTTCCTCTTGCATGATCTCTTCCTTGGGGCTCCTCCGAAGACAACTCCGAAGACCCTCAGGAGGAGGGGAACCCCAGTGGGGTAACCTCAGGCCCGGGCTCCGCTGCCTAGAGACAGGGGAACTGCCAAAGACCCAGTCTCCATGCCCAGGAAGGTGCCGGTAAAGCCGTAGAGATGGCCAAAGAAGATTTGGCCAAGGCACTCCTCATAGCTCTGAAGGCCGGACCCCAGAATCCTGGGAGGGTCCAGTCTCCGGAGCCATGATAGCAGACGGAAGTCCCGCGGCCGAAGCACCGAGAGGGAGGCTTGGAACCGACTGCATTGGTCCCGAAACGTCACCCCCGGGCCCGGCCGAAGAAGTCCGTGTGCTAAACTCCGACCGAAGGCTGGGGTTGGAGTAAGGGTCGGAGCCGACCCTAGGATCTCCACTGGCTCCATCAGCACCTGCTCCGACGGAGCCGAAGTGGTCGGAGGAGGAATGGCAATGGAATGGGCTATCGGCTCCGAAGCCAATTGGGTCGGAGCCGAAACTAATTTCTGAAAGACTGGGGACTGGAAAAGTCTTTGGAGTACCCTGTCTATGTCCGAATCTGACATCCTTGATGACCTGGAAGAGACCGAACGGGTCCGAGTAGGCCTCTCCAATGGCTCCAAGGGACTAGGGGACCGGCTCCGAATCGACTCGATAATTATCGGCGCTGAAGGAGTGTCCAAACCAATTTCAATCGGTGCCGAAGAGGGCTTCGGCGCCGAGGAGGAAGTGTCTGAGCGGACAACCTTCATCGACTCCAAGATCAGTGGAGCCGATGAAGGTGACCCGCCTCGAGGCCCCAGCCGTCGGCTCCAACCCAGAGGAGTCGAGGCTGGAGGCATCGAGGCAGACCGTTCCGCCCTCGGCTCCGAAGTCCGTGGAGCCGAAGGAGAAGCCTGCCTATGTCTTTTGGTGGTCGGTTCCTACGGGCTGGTCGGAGCCGACGCCCTTTTCTTCTTTGCAGGAGAAGGAGAGGAAGCTAATGCCTCTTCAAATGAGGGTTTAATAAGGCCTTTTAAAATAAGTTTATTTTTTCTCTCTTGGAGGGCCCTCGAGGAAAACGCGTGGCACATGCTACAGGACTCCTGCAAATGTTTGGTGCCCAAACAGTACACACAGAGAGAATGGTCATCTGTTATTGACATTTTGAAACTGCACTTAGTGCACTTCTTAAAACCTGAAGGCCTAGGAGCCTGTGACATTATGGCAACCAATCTACAGAACAAGCAAAAACAAAACACACTAACTATCACAGAAAAAATTCTTTTTTTTTTTTTTTTTTTAACCAAAGACTGTCACAATAGAAAAATAACTAAAAGGATCCAAGAACCCTAAAATAAACGGGACTTGAATGACAACTGACTGACAGGGAAGGCCCTTCAACTCAAAGGGACCTCTAGTCAGAAAATACAATCACCACACAAATATTTTACAAAAAATATTCACTCATACACAAAAACACGAGATAGCTGTTAAAACAGCTTTTTGTTGAAATTTTAGGAAATCCCTGACAGGAAAGTAAGTGAAAAAAACACTACTTAGCTCAGCCAAGTTCGAGACCACGTCTTTGCTTGTTAGCGGCAAACGAGATCTGGGGGACTGGTAGTGGTGCATCCTGGGATATAGTAAGCTCAGCCAATAAGAGACTTCGTTCTTTGGCATAAGCGTGCCGAGTCGGAGCCGAGGATCGGCTCCGAACCCCATCAGTCAGAATGTAGGCGAGATAGGATCACATAACATCATGTGGTTAACACTGCAAGGATTAAGACAAACAGTTTTAAACCAACAGGCAATAATGCAGAAGTCTGTTTGGAAAAGGGTTCCCAAGTTCATAGAGCAGTTAATAACACTGATGGAATTTCCCACAAATGGAAAAGAAATGTTATCAATATTATACAAATTAAAGAAACAAGAGTTCAAAATAAACAAAATATATGGAAATACTATGAAACAGTCAATGGTAAAATGCCAGATGATAAAGATAAAAAACAAACTTACATCTCCAAAACTAACATCTTTATCACTATATTGGCAACTTTTCACATGACAATTTATACACTGAACGTACTTAAAACACAAATTAGAACTAATATATAATAAAGAAAATAGATGTTGGAGATGTAAATCACAGTCAATATGCAATTGGCAACACGTTCTATGAATGCCATTTACTTACACAATATTGGGAAAGTACTGATTATTTGTTAGAGGCACTTTTCAATGATAATTTTCAACTTACAAAATCTTTTAGTTATGTACTCACCATAACTTCAGATGTTTGGGATCCATCTCGCCTACATTCTGACTGATGGGTTCGGAGCCGATCCTCGGCTCCGACTCGGCACGCTTACGCCAAAGAACGAAGTCTCTTATTGGCTGAGCTTACTATATCCCAGGATGCACCACTACCAGTCCCCCAGATCTAGTTTGTCCGCATACATGCACACACGCATGCACTGCTTATATAACATTGACAGATGATACAAGATAAAACAGTAGAACTCAAACCGTTCAATCTCTTCTGATCTCCAAGGCAGGGGGAAGGAGGGTGGGTATTAGGAATGTAGGCGAGATGGATCCCAAACATCTGAAGTTATGGTGAGTACATAACTAAAAGATGTTATGTGATCCTATCTCGCCTACATTCTGACTGATGGGACAGCGTCCCTAGCACCTAAATCCTGGGTGGCTCACTGGAAAACACTCCTGAGTACCGTGGAACCAAATGATGCTCGCCCTTTAGATGCCACATCCAATTTATAGTGGGAAATGAAAGTGTGTGGGTTGGACCAAGTAGCCGCAGCACAAATCTCAGAAATAGCGAGCTTGGAATGGAATGCAATAGAGGTAGCCATAGCTCTAGTAGAGTGAGCTTTGACAGAAGTTGTAAGTTGTTTATTTGAAGAGGAATAAGCCTGAGTTATGCAATCTCTGATCCATTTGGCAATAGTAGCTTTAGTGATGGTTTTACCCAGTTTATTATCTGAAAAGGACACAAACAATTGATCTGTTTTTCGAATTTGTTGAGTCCTATCTAGATAGAAGCGCAATTGCCTGTGAACATCCAATGTATGGAAGGTGTATTCCGCTTTGTTTGAAAATTTTGGAAAGAAAACTGGTAGCTCTAAAGACTGTTGGAGACAGAGATTGGAACAAACGTTTGGGACAAAAGATGGATTAGGCCTAAGTGATACTCTATCCTTGTGAAAAATCAAGTACGGTGGTTTGATAGATAGGGCTTGAAGTTCTGAAACTCTTCTTGCAGAGGTAATTGCAATTAAGAAGGCCGTTTTCCAAGACAGATATTTCAAATCACATGTAGCAGCCGGTTCAAAGGGGGAAGATGTTAAGGCACGAAGTACCAAATCAAGATCCCACGGAGGCGCAGGATGGAAAACTGGGGGTCTTAAAAGCACAGCACCTTTCATGAAAGTTTTACATACTCTGCTGCTCATCAACGGTGGGTCTATGGAATCGTGAAATTTGGAGATAGCTGCTAGTTGGACTTTAATAGTAGAGACTGAAGATCCTTGATTAAACAAGGATGTTAAAAATTTCAAGACCTCTGGTATCGGGGCAGTAATAGGGTCTAAGCCTCTGAGTTGAGCCCAGATAGCAAACCTCTTCCACTTACTGTGACACAATTTCTTAGTGGTAGGTTTGTGGGCTGAAGATAAAATGTGAATAACTTCCGGGTCCAAGGTGTGATTTCTGACTATAGTCGGAAGAGGAGGAGCCAAGCTGTTAATTTCAAAGTGTGAAGGGACTGGTGCTGTTGTCCCGACTGATGAACCAGAAGGTCCGGAATTAGATCCAAGAACCAAGGACCGTCCAGGGTATATTTCTGTAGGTAGGGGAACCATACCTGACGAGGCCAGTACGGGGCAATTAGAATCATTGTGGACCCCAATTGGGAAGCTTTCTGGATGACTTTGGGGAGGAGTGGAATCGGAGGGAAAGCATAAAGCAGTCCTGTAGGCCAAGGTTGGACTAGAGCATCCGTAGTTGTCTCCCTGACGCTGGGTCAAGGAAAAGAACCTTTTGCACTTGTGTTTGTGGTGTTGCAAACAGGTCGCAGCACGGAGTCCCCACCTTTGAAAATCTGAGCTGCTACTGTTTCGCTCAGAGACCACTCGTGAGGAGAGAGAATAGTCCTGCTCAGTCTGTCTGCTAATACATTGGATTTTCCTGGAATGTGGGTCGCTACCAGGAAGCTTGGTAGCCACTGCCCATTCCCACACCCTCATGGCCTCTCTGCAAAGGGGTAAGATCTGGTCCCTCCCTGTTTGTTTAGATACCAGACCACCGACATGTTGTCTGTGTGGATGGCGATAATGCCTTGAGGGAGAAACTTGTGGAGGGCTTGTAGGGACAGAAGTACAGCCCTCATTTCCAACACATTGATATGGAGAAATGTTTCGCTGGAAGCCAAGAACCCTGAACTGACCTGCCCAGACAATGCCCCCCACCCGTCTGGGAGGCATCCGCTGTCAAGGTGGCCATCGGAGGGGTATAACAAAGGTCTTCCCTGATTCAGATTGGATGGCAGAAGCCACCAGCGGAGGTCCCGTTTGCGTTTCTGTAATCAGTATGTGATGATTGAGGGGGAGATCCTGAAAAGACCATTGTGTTGATAATAGCCACTGGAGAATCCTCATGTGCAACCTTGCCAGAGGAACTAGGAGAACCGTGGCAGACATTGAACCTAAAAGTTGCAGGACCATCCTGGCTGGGGCTTTGGATCTTAGAAGCAGGGCTCGGACTTGATCTTGTAATGTTTGTATCCTTTCGGTAGGAAGGAAGATTCGCATTAATTTTGAGTCTATCTCTGCTCCTATGAATCTTATGCGCTGAGAAGGCAGCAAGACAGACTTTGACCAGTTGAATGTAATTCCCAGGGAAGCACCCAGGAGATGGTGGCTTGTAGGTTCTCTAGTAGTAGATGCCTGGTGGTGGCAGTCAGGAGCCAGTCGTCCAGATAGGGAAAAACTTGGAATCCGAGACTCCTCAGGTGAGCAGTCACTACTGCCAAACACTTGGTGAACACCCTGGGGGCTGTGGTGAGACCAAAGGGCAGTGCACAAAATTGGAAATGACTGTCTCCCAGGCTGAAGCGCAGATACCTCCTGGACGCCTGATGTATCGGTATGTGATAATAGGCGTCCTTGAGATCTATGGAGCACATCCAAACATCTTTCTCCAACAATGGGAGAATGGATTGTAAAGTGACCATTCGGAATTTGGACTTCATGACGGACTGGTTTAGTTTGCAGAGATCCAAAATGGGTCTCAGGTCCCCTGTCTTTTTTGGCACTAAAAAGAACCTTCAGTAATTTGCGGATCCGATCTGGCCTGTGGGCACCGGTTGCATGACTCCTTTTTCTAGCAGCTTTGAAGCTTCTACGGCTGCAATTTCCCTTTGACTGGGTGGTGGGTCCGGGATTTTTTTGGACGGTGGGGGTGGGGGTGGGCGTGTGAAGGGAATGGTGTAACCTCCGGCAATAATCCGAAGCACCTAGCTGTCCTGAGTAATAGACTCCCAGGCTTTTAGGTACTTGGAAAAACGGCACCTGACTGGCTCCGGAGCAGCACAGCCGGGAAATCCCTCATGGAGTGTGGGAGGCTGAAGAGCCACGAAAGGACTCGCGGTCTCCAGTGTTGCGGGGGCCTCTGCCGCCTCTGGGACGGCGTCTCCCAGAAAAATTTCCCCCTCCTCTGCCTCTGGAAGGGGAATCTTCCTGCTGTTGAGGAAAGAATTTCTGTGATTTGGAACCACATCTTCCCTCCTTTAGCCTTGGGATAAGGCCGAAAGGGAGTGGAAAATCGTGCTCCACGGCAGATAAAGTCTTTCCCTCCTGCTCACAGCGGTAAGAGTGTCTTTACCTTGGGTCCAAACAAAGAGGACCCATCAAAGGGAGCGTCGGCAAAGGAAGACTTGAAGGCCTCCGCGAAATGACACAACGGAGCCAGGCTTGTCTTCGAGAGCCACGCCTGTGCCTGCCGCTCTACGCCCCTTCGGCCGCATATGAAATGAGCCTCATGGACGAGTTAGAAATCGAGGTAAGGGTAGCCAACTGAGAGCCAACCGACTGGGCTAGCTGCTCAGGTAGGTTACCTGAGAGGGAGTCTGAGAGCTCCTTAACCAGATCCCTCTGTAGTCTGGTGAAATGTGCCAAATAATTCAGGGACCTCAGAGTAAAGGCCACTGAACTCAGGGTGCGCTTCCGCATCGGTCCATGCTCCTAGACCCCTTATTAGGAGGATGGACGGACGCCGAAGCCTCTGCCACGTCCTGCTGGGTAGCAGATGCCACCACCATGGCATCTACAGCCACGCCTTTAAGAACTCCTTCTCGGTGGGGCAGACAAAAATTTGTTAGGGCGAAGGCACTGGTTCCACAGTATCTGGATGTTCCCGCCCTCCGACAAACCAAATCTAGGAGCTCGTCGAAGGGCGGAGACACCCAGGAGGCGGAGGGCTGAGCCCCGAAGGCCTTGAGGAACACCGACTCATCAGCGGAGGGGGGTTTGGAATTCCAGCCGCCTCGTTGCTTGAGGATCTCTAGAATGTCTGCAAATGAGTCATCATCCGAGGACGACTTTGGGGACCCCTCCGCATCATCAAGATCAGTGTCCGATGTAAGAGACTCATCGGGGGAGTCTACGTGCTTCCTCTTGCACGATCTCTTCCTTGGGGCTCCTCCGAAGACAACTCGAAAGACCCTCAGGAGGAGGGGAACCCCAGTGGGGTAACCTCAGGCCCCGGGGTTCCGCTGCCTAGAGACAGGGGAACTGCCAAAGACCCAGTCTCCATGCCCAGGGAAGGTGCCGGTAAAGCCGTAGAGATGGCCAAAGAAGATTTGGCCAAGGCACTCCTCATAGCTCTGAAGGCCGGACCCCAGAATCCTGGGAGGGTCCAGTCTCCGGAGCCATGATAGCAGACGGAAGTCCCGCGGCCGAAGCACCGAGAGGGAGGCTTGGAACCGACTGCATTGGTCCCGAAACGTCACCCCCGGGCACGGCCGAAGAAGTCCGTGCAACTCCGACCAAGGCTGGGGTTGGAGTAAGGGTCGACCCGACCCTAGGATCTCCACTGGCTCCATCAGCACCTGCTCCGACGGAGCCAAAGCGGTCGGAGGAGGAATGGCAATGGAATGGGCTATCGGCTCCGAAGCCAATTGGGTCAGAGCCGAAACTAATTTCTGAAAGACTGGGGACTGGAAAAGTCTTTGGAGTACCCTGTCTATGTCCGAATCTGACATCCTTGATGACCTGGAAGAGACCGAACGGGTCGGTAGGCCTCTCCAACGGCTCCAAGGGACTAGGGGACCGGCTCGAATCGACTCGATAATTATCGGCCAAGGAGTGTCCAAACCAATTTCCATCGGTGCCGAGAGGGCTTGGCCGAGGAGGAAGTGTCTGAGGGGACAACCTTCACCGGCCCCAAGATCAGTGGAGCCGATGAAGGTGACCCGCCTCTCGAGGCCCCAGCCCAGCTTCAACCCAGAGGAGTCGAGGCTGGAGGCATCGAGGCAGACCGTTCGCCTCGGCTCCGAAGTCCGTGGAGCCGAAGGAGAAGCCTGCCTATGTCTTTTGGCGGTCGGTTCCGGCGGGCTGGTCGGAGCCGGCGCCTTTTCTTTGCAGGAGAAGGAGAGGAAGCTAATGCCTCTTCAAATGAGGGTTTAATAAGGCCTTTAAAATAAGTTTATTTTTCTCTCTTGGAGGACCTCGAGGAAAACGCGTGGCACGCTACAGGACTCCTGCAAATGTTTGCCCAAACAGTACACACAGAGAATGGTCATCTGTTATTGACATTTTGAAACTGCACTTAGTGCACTTCTTAAAACCTGAAGGCCTAGGAGCCTGTGACATTATGGCAACCAATCTAGTGAACAAGCAAAACAAAACACACTAACTATCACAGAAAAATTCTTTTTTTAACCAAAGACTGTCACAATAGACAAATAAGTAAAAGGATTCAAGAACCCTAATATAAACGGGACTTGAATGACAACTGACTGACAGGGAAGGCCCTTCAACTCAAAGGGACCTCTAGTCAGAAAATACAATCACCACACAAATATTTTACAAAAAATATTCACTCATACACAAAAACACGAGATAGCTGTTAAAACAGCTTTTTGTTGAAATTTTAGGAAATCCCTGACAGGAAAGTAAGTGAAAAAAACACTACTTAGCTCAGCCAAGCTCGAGACCACGTCTTTGCTTGTTAGCGGCAAACGAGATCTGGGGGATTGGTAGTGGTGCATCCTGGGATATAGTAAGCTCAGCCAATAAGAGACTTCGTTCTTTGGCATAAGCGTGCCGAGTCGGAGACGAGGATCGGCTCCGAACCCATCAGTCAGAATGTAGGCGAGATAGGATCACATAACATCTCTAGTTTTGTTGAATACACCTGTGCCTTCTTGTGTTCCAAGGTAAAAATATGTAATTTTGTGGACTCGCCTTGTTATTGCAAGGAAAATTATTACACAGACCTGGAAAGTTGTAATTCCTCCCAATTTTAAACATTTCAAGAACATGGTTTTATCAGTTTTCTAGTAGGAATTGAAAACAATCAAGGGAAGAACAGAACAACCTACTTCCTTAAGCATTGCATGGCAGAATATAAATCAAGTGCTGGAAACAGAAGACTATAATAAATTATAATCTAATTCAAAGACACATTCAAGAAAACAAAGTTTTTTCAAGTATAGACATCCTATGTAAATAGTTGGTTTTGTAATGTTTGTTTTTGGAATTGTTTCTTCACTTTAAGCTTTGACTATGTAATTATTTCTTTGATATACATATTGTATTATATATGTTTATGTTTGTGAAAATCAATAAAAATGTATTCAGTAAAAAAAAAAAAAAAATATATATATATATATATATATATATATATATATATATATAAAAGAAGAAAACCTAGAGATTTTGCAAGGCATAAAAAATAAACATGGACATGGGAAAGAGATATCTCAAATACTGCAGTATTTATGCAAAAGAGAAAGCCAAAGTAATCAATACAAAAAAGCAGCTCCAAAGATATTTGAAGAGAATTACAAGCAAAGGTATCCAGATATGCAAAATTTCACAATACAAAAATAAGATCACACACCAGAAGATTAGTAATGTTGAAGTTAAACAAATAGAAGCTGAATTATGGAATACCTGCAAAGTGAAGGATTTAGTGTAGAAAGCCTAACACAGGTTATGTCATAGTATGATGGAACAATGAGTCCCCAAAGTAAGGAGAAACACGGAGACTGGGAGACATCGGAAGAAGATATAGGGACATGGAAAAGACAAATTAATATGGTGTAATATTTATGCAAAGGTGAAAGCAAAACAAATCAATACAAAAAAGTGGCACCAAAGATATTTTCATAGAAATGCAGGCAAACACATCTGGCTATGGAAGATTTTAAAATACAAAAATAAGAAAACAAAAGGGGAAAGTGGAAAAGAGGATTAGTAATGGGGAATTTAAAGAAACTGAAGTTATGGATTAACATGCTAAGTGATGGATTCAGTGTAGGAAATCCTACTGTGGAAATGTTCATAGGGTCATAGAAGGTTACTAGGCTAATGGCCCTAGGGTCTTTACAAGTCTAGCCATGTTATACACATGTTCCCAAATTGACCTTGGTTAGATGGCCATTGTTCGCCTAGCAAGTCTATGATCACCACTGACTACCCCTGTCTATAAGGGACATAGATGCTACCCCACAGTTATAATTTGCAGTCTACCATCCAGTTTTCTAGGTTGCACTTGAACAGGGCTCATTGCGGAGGTATGCTTCACGTGAATTTGGAGTTTATTCCAGATGAGCGGTAATATCTGGGACATATATCTATCTCTCCAGCATGTTCTGTTAATATCATATGCTAGGCTGAGATCCCTGGAGTGAGTGACTATTGTCCCATTTGATTTGTGGATGTGCAGCATTTCCACTAGGGCAGGGTCAGAGACTGCACTGTAGGCCAGGCACAAGCTGCCTCTCTGCAGCCTATAAGATACAGAGCACAGTGTCAGGGCTTTCTGTGATTCTATAATTACTCAAAAGACCCAAACAGAGGCTCATGGTCTGATGGAGACTGGGGGGAGTGAGTGGCATTGACATACATCTCTCCCATCCTGGGGAAGGGTGGAAATCTTCTATGCAGCACTGTTTGATAACACCGAAGAATACAGAGAGGTATGTGGAGCATCAGCCTGGGACACAGGCTTAACTCCTACCAAGCTGCTTCATCAGTAACTTTCTGAGGGGACACTGTATTCTGAGGATGGCACGCATGGAAGCATGCACATCTACCAGACGAGAGATCATTGTAGGGCCCTCAACCATGAACATGCATGTCAGCTGTCAAGGGAAAATTTGTTAAGGTTCATAGGATCACAGGATATTACTAGGCTATTGACCTTGAGGCCCTTACAAGCCTAGCCAAGAATTTGGCCCGTATTCCGACAAGTCGTCACCCAATGCCCCAATCCAGCAGGGACACAAGTGGAAAACAAGGGGTATATTCTCTGTTCCCCATCCAGTTATCCAGGTTATGCTTAAAAAGGGTTAATGAGATACTCTGCTTGACATGGAGAAGGAGTCTATTCCACACAAGACAGAGTCCCTAGAACAACAAATCTGTCTCACCAACAAGTTCTATTGATGACCCAGACCAGGTTGAGATTACGTGTGTGGGTTACTTGAGTGGAGCTTGACTTGAAGATAGGTAGCAGTCCCATTAAGGCAGGGAGTGAGATTGCCTTGTACGCCAGACAGAGGTCACCTCTGAGGAGTCTGTATCACACTGAGTAGAGGGACAGGGCTTTTAGTCTATCTGTGTAGGGCAGATGTTCGAGGCCCTGAAATTTCCTGGTGAAGAACATATGTGGTCTCTCCAAGTGCTGCATGTGCTTTGTGAGGTACATGCCGAAGGGGCATTGTACTCAATAATGGATCTTACAAGGAAAGACTACAGGGATGTTATGCCCTCCTTGTCCCTGGATGAGATACCCTTACTAATGAGGTGGGCCATGTAGAAAGGTTTCTGTAGAACGGAGGCAACGTGGTGGTCAAAAGTCAGTTTGTTATCAACCTGGGTGCCCAAGTCTCTCAAGACTGACTGCATGCTTAGGACCTTCATAATAATGTGATAATTTGTGGGGATGTCACTCTCCCCAAAGGGGATGATGATGCATTTTTTGGCATACAGTTTGAGGCCATGTTTCTGGCAACAGTCATTTGTTTGGGTGAAATCCTCTTGGAGGATGCCCACATCACTAGGGGAATTAATGACAGCACCCAGCTTGCAGTCCTCTGCAAACCTGGTCAGCCATAGACCACTGGTTTTGACCTGCACCTCATAAAAGAATATCCAGAACAACAGAGGCCCCAAGACTGATCCCTAGGGTACACAACTCATTACGGGTCTACTGCTTGAGGTGACTTGCCCTATTTTGACTAGGTGGGTTCTATCGGTGAGCCAGTTTGCTACTCATCTGGTAACATACAGACTGATGCCTAATTGAGAGAGTTTATCTATTATACCTGAGTGGGGAGTAGTATCAAAGGCTTTGGCCAGGTCAAGGTAGGCGATGTGCATTGTCTTTCCCTCCTCCATGGCTTTGGTGACTGTCTCAAAGAAGTTGACCAAATTTA